>NC_045956.1:32798053-32954524 GCF_010909765.2 Amblyraja radiata | reverse complement strand
AGAAAACAGGTGCAGGAGTAGGCCATTCGGCCCTTCGAACCAGCACCGCCATTCAATATGATCATGGCTGATCATCCACAATCAGTATCATTATCAACATGGGGAACATGTTTCCTGCATCCACCCTGTCCAATCCTCTAAGAATTTTATATGTTTCTCTCAGATATCCTCTCATCCTTCTAAATTCCAGTGGATACAAGCCCAGTCGACCCATTCTTTCATCATATGTCAGTCCCGCCATCCCGGGAATTAACCTGGTGAACCTACGCTGCACTCCCTCAATAGCAATAATGGCCTTCTTCAAATTAGGAGGCCAAATCTGCACACAATACTCCAGGTGTGGTCTCACCAGGGCCCAGTACAACTGCAGTAGGACCTCCTTGCTCCTAAACTCAAATCCTCTCGCAATGAAGGGCAACATGCCATTAGCTTTCATCACTGCCTGCTGTACCTGCATGCTTACTTTCAGTGACTGATGTAGAAGCATTGGATAGGTTTAGAGGGATATGGGGCAAACGCAGGCAGATGGGACTAGTGTAGATGGGGCATGCTGGCTGGCTTGGACAAGTTGGGCTGTAGGGCCTGTTTCCACACTGTATCACTCCATGACTATCTGTAGTTGCTTGCATCTCCAGTGTTGGTTGCTGGCTGCTGGTGGCCCTGGGAAAGCAGCAGGCCCTGGTGAATGGGGCAGGGTGCAGCCAGCGTGTAGCATTGGTCTGACTGAGCTCAGAAGGGTAGATGTGTAATGCCGCTCTGGCATGGAGGGGGCAGCGGGGGCAGTGAGCGATGGGTTTCAATGACTGCGCCTGGCACTATTTAATTAAATGGCAATACATCTCAAAGCTGAATCTACTGGGCACAGTGTCTATTACATAAACACTCCACGTTTATTGTGGCTTCAATGAGGGAAGAGGCTGAATATAGTCACACAGCACGGAAACAGGCCCTTCAGCCCAACTTGCCCATGCCGACCAACATGCCCCATCTAGACTAGTCCCACCTGCCTGTGTTTGGCCCATATCCCTCTAAATCTGTCCTATCCATGTACCTGTCCAAATGCCTTTTAAATGTCGTTATAGTACCTGCCTCAATGATCTCCTCTGGCAGCTTGTTCCATGTACCCACCACCCTCTGTGTGCAAGGTTTCCCCTAAGGTTTGTGTTAAATCTTTCCCCCTCACGTTAAACCTATGTCCTCTGGTTCGTGATTCCCCGACTCTGGATAAAAGACTCCGTGGAGTGCCCCCATTTATTCCCCTCATGATACTGATCAGTTAAATTAAATCAATATTTGCAACTCCCCTCACCATATTTCCATGTGTTAGACTTTACATGCGAGATACAGCACGGAAACAGGCCCTTCAGCCCACCAGGTCCGTACCAACCAGCGATCACCCTGTACACTAGCACGATCCTACACACTAGGGACAATTTATAGAATCCAATTAACCTACAAACCTGTATGTACGTCTTTGGAGTGTGGGAGGAAACCGGAGCACCCGGGGAAAATCCACACAGTCACAGGGAGAACGTGCAAACTCCGTACCTACAGCACCCATAGTCAGGATCAAACCCGGGTTTCTGCCGCATTAAGGCAGCAACCTTACTGCTGTGCCACTGTGCTACCCTGCACTGTGTTGTGTTGCTTCTCTCCTAGTTTGGGATGGGGAACACCTCCCCCCTCTCCTCCCCTTCCCTTTCCAACGCAGCAGGGGAGTAGGTCTTTACCAATGTGTGTGAATGGATGGAGTAATCAGCGATGCTGTGATGGCGTTCTCTCTGCTCTCACTCTCTCTGGCCAGCTGCCCTGTGTCCGATTGATGTGGTACAACCTTCTCCCGATAGTAGCTGCAGGGAGAGGTTCACTCCCATTGATCGGAGTTACTGCAGCAGCCATTCATCCCGCTGATGAAAGGTGGCTGTGCATTTGCCAGCATGACCCCCCATCCCAACAATCACACTAACGCTATTATTGATGTGGGAACCATGGCCGCTGTGTATAGCAGAAGTCCTTCCTGCTGCTTACACCACAGCTTAAACCGTCAATGGAAGTCTGTGTTGCCTTCTGACTTCAGGGATACATTACATTGTTCTTCAACACAATTCAATGCAGCCTGACATGTCTGCTTTGAACATCTGGCCGGCACACTGGTGCAGAGGTAGAGTTGCAGCCTCACAGCGTCAGACACCCGGGTTCCATCCTGACTACAGGTGCTGTCTGTGTGGAGTTTGCACGTTCTCCCTGTGACCTGCTTAGGTTTTCTCCGGGTGCTCCGGTTTCCTCCCACACTACCAAAGACGTGCAGGTTTGTAGGTTAATTGGCTTCTGTAAATTGTAAGTTGTCCCTAGTGTGTAGGATGGTGATAGTGTATGGGGTGATCGCTGGTCGGCATGGGCACAGTGGGCCGAAGGGCCTGTTTCCGAGCTATATCTTGAAAATCTAAAATGCCTTGTTTCTAGAAATATATTTTCTCGAAATACTATTCCAGTAACTAGTAGGTAAATAAAGCAGAGTGTAAGTAAGGCGATGAAGTTGGCGGAGGCTGGCCCAACGGGTAGGGTTGCCAACTTTCTCACTCCCAAATAAGGGACAAAAGGTCAAAATACGGGACAAATTCCCGATGGCAATTCGTTGACTGACTCGGCCGTGGCTGGGTGAATGATGAGTTGGCCCGGGTGCTGGACTGCACACAAAGCCCAGCCGGCGGGCCAGCTGAGGAGTTTTGGCCCGGGTCGCGTGATGTCGCGCGCAAAGTCCGGCACCCCATCCAACTCATGAACCGATGATCGGCCATGAGAAGGAGGGGTGGTGGTGTCGGCGGTAAGCGAAGGTCCGAAGATCGGACAGTTGGCCGGGCTGCCGACCGACGGGACCACGGGCGAGGCGCTGCTGCTGCACTCCATGGGCGGCATTATGTCGGGACGGGTGAGGCGGGACTGGACGCGGCGCTCCGACCCGACAGTCCCCTCGACCCGAGTAGTAGCAGTCAAATACGGGACAAGGGCGGTCCCGTATGGGACAAACCAATTTAGCCCAATATACGGGATGTCCCGGCTAATACGGGACAATTGGCAACCCTACCGGCGGGTCTGTCAGAGCGCGGGTTACGTGGACATGTTGTGACGTTCTGTTCTCGTTTGCCCACAGCTGTGCCCTTCCCTCCGAGCCACCGACTGACCATCAAGGAGGTGTTTGACCACGATGGGAAACCGCGGGTGGACGTCCTCAAGGCTCACCTCACCAAGGAAGGTCGGGTGGAGGAGACCGTCGCCATGCGCATCATCACCGAAGGAGCATCCATCCTGCGACAAGAGAAGACCATGCTCGACATCGAAGCACCAGTCACGGGTGAGTGCCTCAGAGCCCATGGCTCTCACCCACATCCGCATCCTCACTCGATAGAGAGTGCAGGAGTAACTCAGCCGGCCAGGCAGCATCTGTGGAGATAAGGATCAGGTGACGTTTCAGCTAGGGACCCTTCTTCAGACTTGTGCTTCCAGGCAGACTCCAGCATCATGAGGAAAAATTCAGTCTGAAGAAAGCTCCCGACCCAAAGCGTCACCTATCCTTTTTCCTCCAGAGATGCTGCAGTTACTCCAGCATTTTGTGTCTATCTTTGGTGTAAACCAGCATCTACAGTTCCTTCCCACACATCTCATCCTCACTGCTAACTGCAGCTCCTTACTGTGCCTGCTGTTACCACTGGCTGTTATATTATGGAACGCTGTTTACTATAAGGGGACGAGGAACTGCAGATTCTGGTGAACAAAAAAAGACCCAAATTGCTGGAGTAATTTAGTTGGTCAGACAGCATCTCTGGAGAACATGGGTAATACAATTTACACGGCTCTTTGATAACCTACTTGTGAATCTTATTTTACGTCATGTCCAGTGCCTCTATGTACATGGCGTCCGCACCCCCTTTTTTCCCCCCAGAGTAAGAAAAAATCGCG
This sequence comes from Amblyraja radiata, assembly GCF_010909765.2. Lineage (NCBI taxonomy): Eukaryota > Metazoa > Chordata > Chondrichthyes > Rajiformes > Rajidae > Amblyraja > Amblyraja radiata. Next base: position 32,950,567 of record NC_045956.1, on the reverse strand, counting down.
AGGAAAAAAAAAAAAAATCGGGGAAAAAATCTGGCCAGCGGGATAAGGGGGGTTGCAGTGTCTGCCCGCCCGCTCCAGCTTCTCCATCCGCGACGTCGGAGCCTCACCAACGGCTTGCCTGGCGACCAGGAGACCGTCCTCCTGTCGCCGGGCGGGAGTGGCTGAATCTGAACCCAGCGGCTGTAACCCCAACACCAGACGCCGCTGCGGCAGGGCCCGCTCCCCTCGCCTCCCCCCGCCGCTGGGGCGCAAACCATCTTCCCCCCACGCCACCCCCGCTGGGCCCACGCCACCCCCGCTGGCCCAAGCCACCCCCGCTGACCCCCACTGGGCCCACACCACCCCACTGGGCCCATGCCACCCCCGCTGACCCCCACTGGCCCCACGCCACCCCACTGGGCCCATGCCACCCCTGCTGACCCCCACTGGGCCCACGCCACCCCCGCTGAAAAAGCTTCCTCTCAGATTCTCCTGTTAATTTCTGAAATATTGGTCATAAATTTGGTGCAAAAATGCTCCAAAATAGGGCTCAGAATGCATCAGAAAGCATCTAAAACCCCAGAGCTTCCAGGGCCCTTAAGCGGGCCCTGGACCCCGGCATCGAGGAACTTCACGCTTCGCGCTCATGATGTGCGCAGCGCGCATACTATTTCACATTACATTTTTTGTAATCCTGTCATGCCAACCCCCCTTTTGGGAAAGCTTCGTACAGCCCTGATGTACATTGTCCATGAAGTGGAGAGTAGTGTGGTAGCCAGCACTATTCTTGGGTCAGAATCCTTCTTCAAACTTGGTCCTGACCCGAAACGTCACCTATCCATGTTCTCCAGAGATGCTGCCTGACCCGCTGAGTTACTCCAGCACTCTGTGTCCATGTTCTCCACAGATGCTGCCTGACCCACTGAGTTACTCCAGCACTCTGTGTCCATGTTCTCCACATATGCTGCCTGACCCACTGAGTTACTCCAGCACACTGTGTCTATCTTCTGTTGAGTACTACTGCTTTGTTTACAGCAACAAATGGCCTGACTGCGTATATGGCTCTGATGCTGTGTGGGGTACTAGGGTTGATGGAAGGTGCACATTAACTCTCGGTAACTCATGTTTCTCCATTGAAAGTAAGATGTCTTGATGATGTACAGTTCTATTTAATTCTGAAGCTTTGTTATAGATGGTCCACCGGTTTGTAATTTTCAATTCGAGTAGAGCTGATGAATTAGAAGTTTCACAATTAATCTGTTCGTCTGGACAGAGCCTGAGCAGGGTTTGTACGTGGGCAGTCGAGTGACTGGAGCTGCAGGCCAGAGACTGCAGCTGCTGGAGAATGGGGCAGGCAGCAGCATGCTGGGTAACTCAGTGGGGGTGGGTGGGGGGGGGGGTGGAGGAGGGGGGGGGGGGGGATGGAGAGAATTATTAACCTTTATGTCAAGACCTTACCCCAAAATTGATTTTGGAGAGGGTAGATGGCCAGTGTAAAGTGTCCATGTTCTCCAGAGATGGTGCCTGACCCGCTGAGTTACTCCACCACTCTGTGTCCATGTTCTCCAGAGATGCTGCCTGACCCACTGAGTTACTCCAGCACTCTCTACAGGCTGCAAACTCATTTGGTTTGCTTTACTGAAGACAAAAGCAGAGAGGTTGACAAAAGACCTGCACAGGTTCTGCCAACCCATCTCATCTGTGGACATGTTATAAAATCCTCTCCAAAAGTAGCAATAGGTGACTTGCTGGGCGCTACGGCAACCTTCATGACAGCAGGAAGTGTAAATGAGCTGGAATATTTGACTCCATTCCTGCCTCAACTCTCCCTGGCAACACTACACCATCGTTGAATGTCACCCTCTGTGCTCAGAGATAAAGTAAGGTGTCATCTATCAGTTTGAAGCAAAATGATGAAGGAAATCAATGGTGCAATGGTAGTTTATTTGTGACATGTACTGAGGTACTGCTCAGCACTGCCTCCCGCAGCCATTCTGCTTGCCGGCCCTCCCTCTAGCTCCCTCCTCTCTGGTCCACGGGGTGAGCAGGAGAGCAGGACTCGGCGGCTTCCCTCTCCGGGTGAGCTCCCGGCCCCGCGGCGGGCGAGCCAGGCCCTCACCGTGCCGACCTTCTCCAATGAGGCACGCCGGAGCCAACCTTACCTGGGTAGCTGGTGAATAGTTATAGGAACTGTTCTACATTAGTTGTGCATGTAAGCCTGATTGATGGAGAGGAGGAGTTGTGCATGAATTGGAGAATTTATAACCAGTGAGAAAGTGGTGGAAAGCATTGAACAATGTCATGAATATTTAACTGAGGATCCAACTGTCGGCCGAGGGTTAGACTTAATAAACTGCTTGCCTCAGAACTCTTGGAATTCTTTAAGAAATGAGCTATATTGCTAAGCAAGGACTTTCTGGATAGAATGGCTTTGGTTATTCACAGGTGCTTGATGGAGTTCCAAGCAAAAGCCATCTTTCTGCCAAGAATGAGGCTCGTGAAGTTAATGAGTGTGCCCGTGAGAATTATGGGCCTGTCCCACTTAGGCGACTTTTTAGGCGACTACAGGAGACGATGCGGTCGCCAGGGTGTCGCCTGTATGGTCGTGAGCATGGTCCTCAGTCGCCCAGAGAGTCGTAGCGCCTTTCTGGTCACCTAAATTTTTTCAATAGACAATAGGTGCAGGAGTAGGCCATTCGGCCCTTCGAGCCAGCACCACCATTCAATGTGATCATGTCTGATCACCCAAATCAGTTCCTGCCTTCTCCCCATATCTCCTGACTCCACTATCTTTAAGAGCTCTATATAGCTCTTTCTTAAAAGTATCCAGAGAATGTTGACAAATTTTCGGCGACAGTGGCGACCTTGGGGATTGACACCAAATGAGCGTAGCTTGACGTAGGTGCCGTCGTAGGTTGTCGCCAGGTTAATGTAGGCAGTCGGCAGGATGTCTTCGGTTGTCGACACTATGTCGCCAGGTGACGTAGGTTGTCACCGGTGCTGGCTTCGGTGAATTTCAATGTCATATTCGCCGGCACTCGCCTAAAAAATGGGCGACTTGCTATGACTATGACAGTCGCCGAAAAAATAGCCTAACTGGGACATGCCCATTGGTGTGAACCATAGGAAACTGCACTTTAACAGATGAAGCCGTGACTGAGAGAGGGAGCTAACATTATTGTTCTATTTATGGAACGACCCTGGCTAGTGAAGCCAGTTCCTAGTTTACTGGGCTCAGAGCTGTGAGAATTGTGAGCCTTCACAGACGAGCAGACTATGAACCCAACAACTAGGCTGAGTTGAATGGAGTTGAGCTTGTCGCCATGTATACCGAGGTACAGTGAAAAGCTTTTGTTGCATGCTAACCAGTCAGCGGAAAGACAATCTGAAGAAGGGTGTTGAGCCCAAACATTACCCATTCCTTCTATCCAGAGATGATACTTGTCCCGCTGAGTTGCTCCAGCGTTATGTGTCTATCTTCAACGGAAAGACAATACATGATTACAATCGAGCTGTCCATGGTGTACAGATATATAGTTTAGTTTAGTTTAGAGATACATCACGGAAATAGGCCCTTTGGCCCACCGGGTCCGCGCCGACCAGCGATCCCCGCACATTAACACTATCCTACACCCACTAGGGACAATTTTTACATTTACCAAGCCAATTAACCTACAAACCTGTACGTCTTTGGAATGTGGGAGGAAACTGAAGATCTCGGAGAAAACCCACGCAGGTCATGGGGAGAACGTACAAACTCCATACAGACAGCACCCGTAGACGGGATCGAACCCGGGTCTCCGGCGTTGCATTCGCTGTAAGGCAGCAACTCTACCGCTGCGCCACCGCGACTGCCTAAATGATAAAGGGAATAATGTGAACTGTTTGGTGCAAGATAAGTCCGATCAAAAATCATCTCCAATGAGGTAGAAAGGGCGGCATAGTGGATGAGGTCGGTGAGACAAGTATGGGATGCTACCCTTCTCAGCCAGAGCACTGGATATCACGGAGGTAGTGCACAACTACAATTTAGTACGGGTGTCAGGGGTTATGGGGAGCGGGCAGGAGAATGGGGTTGAGTAGGAAAGATACATCGGACATGATTGAATGGCGGAATAGACTTGATGGGCCGAATGGCCTAATTCTGCTCCCATCACTTATGAACTTATGAACTTTATAAGCCATCAGTTGGACCACAGAAGGATGGGACTGCACAGTGTGGTTGCAGAGGAGATTCACCGGGATATTGACTGGGGTGGAGTGTGTCAGTGAGGATGAACAGCGAGTGTGGGTGGGGAGGGGGGGGACCAGATAAAAGTGTACAAAATTGAGCAGCGTAGAGAAGAAACCTTTCCCCTTAACTGGGGAATCCAAACCAGTGGCTGTCGATTCAACTAAAGGATCTGAAGGAGTTGTGGATGTAGCCCAGTCCATCACAAAGACCACACCCCCCACCATCTCCACTTCACGCTGCCTCAGGAAAGCAGCCAACATAATCAAAGACTTGTCCCTGTCCCACCCCGGTCATTCTCTCTTCCCTGCTCCCGTCCGGCAGAAGTTACAGAAGCTTGAAAGCGCGCACCACCAGACTCGGGAACAGCTTCTTCCCCTCTGTTATCAGTCTTCTGAACGGCCCTTCCATAAGCTAGGGTACTGTCCGATTCACCTCTACCCCATTGCGGACATTGGACTTTGTCTCAGGAACTGATGCGCTACAATGCTGAGAACTATATTCTGCACTCTGTATCTTCCCCTTTGCTCTACCTATTGTACTGGAGTTTGGCTGAGTTATATTTATGTGTAGTCATTCAATCCAAAACTGGGGCCTTAAAACTGGACAAAGGAAGCCATGGAGTTGTGAGAGCAGGTTGTTTCCATCTGATTGGGAAAAGGCAATGATGCTCCTTTAAGACACCTCGACAAAGACAAAAGGTAATCTGTCCATGGCTGACAGGGAAAAAAATAAAGATGGGATTAACTCAGAAAGGATCTTGTTACCAATTTGTCAGAAATAGCTGTGGACATGAGAGTTTGGAGCATTTTACAATTCGGCAAAGAAGAATTTAAAAAGTCGATAATAAGACTGACAAAAACAAAAATGGATTGTAAAGTATGTACAAGGAAAGACCAACCAGAGCAATAGTGGACCCCTTGCAAACAGATGGGACAACGTACAATGAGGAAGAAGGAAAGGGTGGAGAATTGAAGAATTACTTTCTGTCTTCACAGAAGACAAACAATCTGCTTGATCTTTGAGAGATCAAAGGTTGAGTGAGAATGAGGAAATGAAGTAAATCTCTAGTAGCACCAGAGGATACAGATGCCTCAAATGGGATTACAAACATAGAGAAACATAGAAAAATAGGTGCAGTAGGCCATTCAATATGAACATGGCTGATCATGTAAAATCAGTACCCCGATTTTACTCATACTTACTTTATTAGCCAAATATGTTTTGCAACATGCGACAAATTTGATTTGCCATACAATCAACAACAGAACACACAAAATATATTTTAACATAAGATACAAGATACAAGATAGATTTATTCATCACATGTGCCAGATGGCACAGTGAAATGAAATTCCCATACAGCCATACAATAACAAAAAGGGACACAACACACTATAGGGTTTGACATAAAACATCCCCACACAGCAGAATCAGAGTTTCCCACTGTGTGGGAAGGCACCAAAGTCAGTCTCTTCCTCCATTGTTCCCCGTGGTCAGGGCCTCCCCAAGCCCTCCACAGTTGCCGCTACGGGCGGCCCGATGTTCAGGACCGCTCGCCGGGGTGTTGTAAGTCCGACGTCGGGGCTGCGGGACGTCCTCAGCGGCGTGGACACCAGAGTCGGCCCCCTCCTACCGGAGTCGGCGGCTCCCAAAGTCCGTAGGCCGCGCCGGGTGGAGACTGCTGCTGTAGACCCTCTGCAAGGCGCCCCAGGACTCCACGATGTTGTTCAGCGCCGCCCGCGTTGGAAGCTCTCCGCACCAGAGCTCCACGATATTGGAGCAACGGCCCAACGCTCCAGAGCTCCAAACGGCGACCCAGGTAGGCATCGCCCGCTCCGCGGTGACTCCAGCGCTGCGCCGCCGCTGTAGCAGGTCCGGTTCCCGGTCCCCGGCAGGAAAGGCCGCTCCGATCCAGCTGTTAGGCCGCGAGGTGGGGGGCGAGGACGCGACTCGGAGAAATAGTCGCGTCCCCGCCAGGAAGAGACTGGGAGACGGTTTCCCACTTACCCTGCCCCCCTCCCCCACATAGAAAAGTTAAAGTTTCCCCCAACACAAAACTTTAGACTAACTAAAAATTTAAATAAAAAGGTGCAGCGCCCCTAATGGTATCCACCACAGTGACTCCTCCACATTCCTCACTGTGATGGAAGGCAAAAAAAGTTCAATCTCTTTCCTTCTTTGTGCTCCCGCGGTCGGGGGCCTCGAGCCTTCCGTTGACAGGACGATCTTGACTCCCATAGCCGGGGCGATGAAGCTCCTGCATCGGGGCGATGTCAGTTCCCTGCCCTGGGCGATCGGACCCCGGGTCGGGGCTTGTCGATCGTTGTGCAGCTTTTGGAGCTTTCCGATGTCGGTCTCAACCCGAGGTTGCGAGCCCTTGATGTTAAAGTCCGCAGGCCGCGGTTGGAGGGTCGATCCCAGGCAAGGAATCGGCTCCATGCCCCACGGTGGGGCTCAAAGACAGTCCCGAGCAAGGCCGCCAGCTCCATGATATTAGGCCGCAGAGCGACCGGAGATACGATCCGGAAAACAATTGCATCTCCGGCAAGGATAAGAGATTTAAAATAAGTTTGGCATGTTTGACAATGCTATTGAGGATGGGATTGTGAGCCACTGGATGTGGTGTGTTGATATTGCTAGAAGAGTTTTGATCAGGTCCCACACAGGAGTTTTGTGAATGAGATCACGTTATGTGTAATTGGTGATAGTACACCAGTGTGGACTAAGATTTGACCAAAAGATAAAACAAAGAGTAGGAATTAATTGGGCCGGCACGGTGGCGCAGCGGTAGAGTTGCTGCCTCACAGCGCCAGAGACCCGGGTTCCATCCTGACTACGGGTGCTGACTGTACGGATTTTGTACGTTCTCCCTGTGACCACGAGGGGTTTTCTCCGGGTGCTTCGGTTTCCTGCCGCACTCAAAAGATGTACAGGTTTGTGGGTTAATTGGCTCCTGTAAATTGTCCGTAGTGTGTAGGATAGTGGTAGTGTACGGGGTGATCGCTAATCGGTGTGGACTTGGTGGGCTGAAGGGCCTGTTTCCACGCTGTATCTCCAGGGTCTAAAGTCTGAAGCGTTTTGCAGGAGAACTCACTCTCTGAATGAAACAAATTCTCATCTATCTGAGAAGCATACGCCTTATTCTAGATTCAGTTGAGCCTTGTCAGAGTTTCTATAGTGTCATATACTCTTGCAACACGGAAACAGGCTCTTGTGACTAGCTCGTCCGTGACGACCAAGCTGCCCCATCTAAGTTAGCCCCATTTGCCCACATTTGACCTATTTCCATCTTCGTTGAGGACCACAGGTTTAAGGTGAGGGGTTTAATAGGAACCCTATCATAACGTTTAAGAAACATTTGGGCAGGTACATGGATAGGACAGGTTTAGAGGATTATGGGCCAAGCGCAGGCAGGTGGCACTATTGTAGATGGGGCATGTTGTTCGGTGTGGGCAAGTTGGGCCGAAGGGTCTGTTTCCACGCTGTATCACTCTATGATTCTCTCAACTTACCCGATCCATGTACCTGTCCAAATGCCTTCTAGATGCTGTTACTCTACCTGCCTCAACTCCCTCCTCTGGCAGTTTGTTCCGTGCACCCACCACCCTTTGAGTGAAAAAACTACCTGCCAGGCTCCTATTAAATCTTTCTTCCCTCATTTTAAATCTATGTCATTTGGTTCACGATTCCCCTACTCTGGGTAAAAGACTGCATCACCGTATCTATTCCCCTCATGCTTTTGTACACCTCTATAACATCACCTTTTATCCTCCTGCGCTCCAAGAAATAAAGTCTGCACAACCTCTCCCTATAGCTCAGGCCCTCGAGTCCTGTCAATATCCTTGTAAATCCTCTCTGCACTATTTCCATCTTAATGGAATGTTTCCTACTCCAAGTGGCATCTTTCCTGTATGTGTTCTGAGATCACCCTTCTGAACTCTAATGAGTAGAGATCTAAAAGACAGTAGGGGCAGCAGTAGAGCTGCTGCCGCTCTGCGCCACAGAGCTGGGTTCGATCCAGACTAAGGGGGCTGCCTGTATGAAGTTTGTACATTCTCCCTGTGACCGCGTGGATTTTCTCCAGGTGCTCCAGTTTCCTCCCACACTACAAAGATAAGCAGATTTGTAGGTTAATTGGCTTTGGTAAATTGTAAATTGACCCTAGTGTATAGGATAGTGCTTGTGTACGGGGTGATTGCTGGTCGGCGCTGACTCGGTGGGCCGAAAGGCCTGTTTCCGCGCTGTACCTCTAAAGTCTAATCAACCCAACTCTCGTGGTGTGGCAGGTCCTGCAGTCCAGGGTCTCTCTGTGAACCAGCAGTGCACTCTCTCTGGCAAGTACTGTGCATCTTTACTTGCGTCCAGAAGCAAAACGTACAAATGTGATCCAGGCGTGATCTCACCTCTAAAATATACCCGGAACTGAAGGCTTACAAACTAACCGCCAGCCTGCAACACATGTAACTAAGAGAAACACGGCTAACTACCAGACATAACAGGCGTGACTATGGCATAGCAAGCAGACCTGTGCAGGACAACTCTTTAACACAGACTTGTCCAGAAGATGCCTGGATCCCACTGCCCCAGTGTTGACCGAGGCAGATATGGTAGTGTTGTTTAAGAGATTTTTTGAAAGTCACATGGAAACAGAGGGGTATGGATCACGTACAGGCCAAGGACATTAGACTTTAGAAACACAACACAGAAACAGGCCCTTCGTCCCACTGAGTCCGCGCCGACCAGTGATCACCCTGTAACACTATCCTACACACTAGGTAGAATTTTAACCAAATCCAATCAACCTACAAACCTGTACATTTATGGAGTGTGGGTGGAAACCAGAGCTCCCAGAGAAAACCCACACAGGTCACGGGGAGAATGTACAGACAGCACCCGTAGCCAGCATTGAACCCGGGTCTCTGGCGATGTAAGGCAGCAACTCTGGCAATATTAGGCAGCAACTCTACCACTGCGCCACCATGCTGTGGAGATTAGTTTAACATCAGAGATACATAGAACATACAAAAACGTAGAAAAATAGGTGCAGGAGTAGGCCATTCAGCCCTTCGAGCCAGCACCGCCATTCAATGTGATCATGACTGATCATCTAAAATCAGTACCCCATTCCTGCTTTCTCCTCATATCCCAGTGATTCCTTTAGCCCTAAGAGCTAAATCTAAAGGCCCTATCCCACTTATGTGTCCTTGGCACGCAAATTACGCGACCTCGTCGTCGCGTTGAGGCGCACGGGCATCGTGTGGCCGCGCAGGGCCGGTCCCACTGAGAAGCGCGGAGGGGTATGGAGTTGTGCGCGGTATCGCGCGGCGCTCCGAAATTTTGTACCGAACGAAATCTTTGCGCGCCAACGGCCTGTCGGGTAACTGACGGCCAAAGTGGGACAGGCCCAAGACCCTGGCGCGACACAACGTCTCACCTCCAACAGCAGCAGAAGCAGGCAAACGATCACCGAACTCGGCCTGGGGCTCACGGCCGTTGCGGTCTGGATCCGCCCCCCACTCCTACTCCCAGTGCATGGCCAAGAAAATTGAAGATGGATACAAAATGTTGGAGTAACTCAGCGAGACCAGCAGCATCTCTGGAGAGAAGCAGTGGGTGACGTTTCGGGTCAAGACCCTTCTTTCAGACTGAAGAAGAGTCTCGACCCGAAATATCATCCATTCTTTTTCTCCAAAGATGCTGCCGGTCCCGCTGAGTTACTCCAGCATTTTGTATCCATCTTCAAATTATGTCACGCGCTCTAGACGGCTGTGCGGGCACATGAAGTCGCGCGCGAATCCGCGGAACCGTCATGCCTCAACGCGACCACGAGGTCGCGTAATTAGCGTGCCAAGGACACGTAAGTGGGACAGGGGCTTTACTCTCTTGAAAACATCCAGTGAAATGGCCTCCACTGCCTTCTGAGGCAGAGAATTCCACAGATTCACAACTCTCTGGATGAAAAGGTTTTTCCTCATCTCCATTCTAAATGGCGTACTTCTTATTCTTAAACTGTGAACCCTGGTTCTGGACTCCCCCAACATCGGGAACATGTTTCCTGCATCTAGCCTGTCCAATCCTTTAAGAATGTTATATGTTTCAAAAATATCCTCTCATCCTTCTAAATTCCAGTGAATACAAGCCCAGTCGACCCATTCTTTCATCGTATATCAGTCCCGCCATCCCGGGAATTTACCTGGTGAACCTACGCTGCACACCCTCAATAGCAATAATGTCCTTTCTCAAATTAGCAGACCAAAATTACTCACAATACTCCAGGTATGGTCTCACCGGGGCTCTGTACAACTGCAATAAGACCTCCTTGCTCCTAAACTCAAATCCTCTCGCAATGAAGGCCAACATGCCATTAGCTTTCTTCACTGCCTGCTGTACCTGCATGCTTACTTTCATGTTTGGCGTGGTCAATGTGGGCCGAAGGGCCTGTTCCTGTGCTGTACTGTTCTCTTCTAACCAGCGGACTGCTGTAAATGTAACTTTGGTTGACTTGGATAGCCACAAGTTCTGTCTGAACACGCGGTTGAGCTGTGATGAAAGGCCAGCCTGTCTTTCTTACTGATTCAGCAAAATGCGATTTTCTGGCAAATTTTGCTTTTGGTTAAAGTAAACATAATTTAAAGAAATGAAACTTTCTTTTTTGAAGGGCCTGTTTCAGCGCTGTAACTATAAATTCTAATTCAAGGTAAAGTCCAGTCAAGTCCGATTAAAGATAGTCCGAGGGTCTCCCCTGAAGGCGATGGGTCAGGACCACTCTCTAGTTGGTGATAGGATGGTTCAGTTGCCAGATGACAGCAGGGAAGTAACTGTCCCTGAATCTGGAGGTGTGTGTTTCCACACTTCTGTAACTCTTGCCTGATGGGAGAGGGGAGAAGAGGGAGTGGCCGGGGTGAGACCGGTCCTTGATTATGCTGCTGGCCTTGCCGAGGCAGCGTGAGGTGTAGATGGAGTCTATGGGAGGGAGGTTGGTTTGTGTAACGGGTCTGGACTGCGTCCACAAATCTCCGCGATGAAACCTTTGAAAATCACTATATCCTGTGCCAAATTCTTCAGCGGACTGGAGCACCTTTTCTCTGCGTTGCTCCATACTGATGTGGACGTGTTTTCTCACCTGCGTTCCATCTTGTAACCATTTATTTAAAATCTCAGGAGACGGTAATGGCGGTGGTGTGTCCTGGGCCAGGGCTTCTCTGCACCTGCTTTGGTTTTGTATTCTCAAGGGTAGAAGTCTGTGTGCTGTCTGTCCTGGGAGAGACTTGTAACAGATGGTAGACACTCGGGGTGGTGTAATTCCACAAATAGACCAGAGCAGAGCTAGTCAATCTGCTGCCTGACCTGCCGCTTACAAGGACACAGTACGAAATCGGATGTTCCCTACACCTGTGGATCCATCATTTCCCTCACATCGCAGAAGGGTAGAAATGCGAAAATTGGGCCATTTCAACATAATTGCCTAACTCTTTCTTTCAAAGCTTCATGCTCTTTAAAAGCTCTCTCTTTTCATAACACTATCATATTCCTCATTGACTATATTCTCCAAACTTTTGATAGTTCCAAAACTATACCTGCTTTGACATATTTACTTTGAGTTTTACTGTAGAGATATAGCAAGGAAGCAAGTCCTTCGGCCCACCAAGTCCGTGCCAACCAGTACCCTCCTCAACACTAGGGACAATTTACAGAAGCCAATTAACCTACAAACCCCTCACACTTTGGGGTGTGGGAGGAAACTGGAGCACTCGGAGAAAATCCACGCGGTCACAGGGAGAACGTACAAACTCCATACAGACTGCACCTGAAATCGGGATCGAACTGGGGTTTAATTTAGAGTTGCAGCACGAAGACAGGCCCTTCGGCCCATCGAATCCACGCCGACCAGCGATACTTGCACATTAACACTATCCTACACACACCAGGGACAATTTACAGTTTTCCCAAACTAATTAACCTACAAATCTGAACGCCTTTGGAGTGTGGGAGGAAACCGGAGATCCTGAAGAAAACCCACGCGGTCAGAGTGAGAACATACAAACTCCTTACAGACAGCACCCATGGTCAGGATGGAACCCAGGTCTCTGACGTTGTAAGCCAGCAGCTCTACCGCTGCGCCACCGTGCCCCCTATTTGGTGAATTGTCTGGACTAGGCACCGTGGGCCATTGAAGCGTGAGACCAGTTGGCATTTTCAGGTGCAAGTTAACCTTGTAGAGGAGGGGGGCATATTGGCGATTCCAAGGGCCATCAGTTTAATTCTGGAAAGCCTTCAAGGTGAAGGAAATGTGCTTGGGACACAGATCAGTTTTGATCTGATTGTAAGCTGAAGAGGTCTTGAGGGATTGCATGTTTCTGTGTGAAATGATGGAATTTGCAGACGCTCACCGCAACAGATGTACACAGAAATGTAGTCAGGCCATGTTAGTTCACGTTCATAAGCCATAGGAGCAGAAATCTTAGAGAAACCGAAGATCTCGGCGAAAACCCACGCAGGTCACGGGGAGAAGGTACAAACTCCGTAAAGACAGCGCCCGTGGTCGGGATGGAACCCGGCGCTGCATTCGCTGTAAGGCAGCAACTCTACTGCTGCGCCACCGTGACTACCCTTAAGGTGAGGGGGGAAAGAACTATTCAGCGCCTGAGGGGCAACTTTTTCACCCAGAAGGCGGTGGGTATAAGGAACGAGCTGCCAGAGACAGTAGGTGAGGCAGGGACCATAACAAGAATTAAGACACGTGGACCGTACAAGGCCAGGAAAAGTTGAGAGGGATATGGGCCAAACGCAGACAGGTGGGACTAGCTTATATCATAGAATCATAGAATCATAGAAAGTAGGTGCGAGAGTAGACCATCAGGTCCGTCGAGCCCGCACCGCCATTCACTCATGGCTGAACACTAAACAGACACACTTACCCACAAACAGTAGACACAAGACACAGAACACAAGACACTACCCTCCCCTCTATACCGCTATCACCCCTCTCCACCCCAAGAACCGCGTGATCTCCTGGGGGAGGCAAAAAACCGGATAAAAACCCAGGTCCAATTCGGGAAAAAAATCCGTGAAATTCCTCTCCGACCCCAATCCAGGCGATCGACACTTGTCCAGGAGATCACTCAGGTCTACTATACTAACCATACCTAGGTCCATATCCCTGCCCTCTCCCCGTAGCCCCTTATCCCCTTGGCAGCTAAAAAACCATCTATTTTTGACTTAAATAAATTTAACGTTTCTGCTTCCACTGCTCCCTGGGGCAGTGAATTCCACAAACTAACCACCCTCTGGGTGAAGAAGTTCTTCCTCATCTCAGTTTTAAAAGAGCCCCCCCTCACTCTGTAACTATGTCCCCTAGTTCTAGCCTCCCCGATCATTGGGAACATCCTCGGTGCATCCACCCGATCAAGGCCCCCACGATCTTATACGTTTCAATGAGATCGCCTCTCATTCTTCTAAACTCCAAAGAGTAGAGTCCCAGCTTACCTAACCTTTCCTCAGCGCATTTAGATAAAGCACTTTCAGATGATTTTTACTACCCTTCCTTTCCGTTTTTGCCCCTTTTACATCTAGAGCTTTATCTTCACACATTCTGGATCCTCCTGTCACATTTTGATTTTCCGCTTCCCTAGCCTCCCTTAGCTCACTGTACCCTTACTAAATCACTGTACCTTTAACCAAAAAGCAGAAATGCTAACCTGAGGCTGCACCCAATCAGCTGCTTCCTCTAGTCTGCTCCCACCAATCAGCGGCTTCCCCAGAAACCCTCCCTATGGAGTGTGGAACGTTACGGGATTTGGTAAAAGCCCTGACCCTCCACCGCTGTCTCCAACGGTCCTGGGTCTCCGCTAGAACAAGCCCCGTGCCCGATTCAAGCCCTCACCGCTCTGACCCTCCACCGCTGTCTCCAACGGTCCTGGGTCTCCGCTAGAACAAGCCCCGTGCCCGATTCAAGCCCTCACCGCTCTGACCCTCCACCGCTGTCTCCAACGGTCCTGGGTCTCCGCGAGAACAAGCCCCGTGCCCGACCCAAGCCCTCACCGCTCTGACCCTCCACCGCTGTCTCCAACGGTCCTGGGTCTCCGCGAGAACAAGCCCCGTGCCCGACTCAAGCCCTCACCGCTCTGACCCTCCACCGCTGTCTCCAACGGTCCTGGGTCTCCGCGAGAACAAGCCCCGTGCCCGACCCAAGCCCTCACCGCTCTGACCCTCCACCGCTGTCTCCAACGGTCCTGGGTCTCCGCGAGAACAAGCCCCGTGCCCGACCCAAGCCCTCACCGCTCTGACCCTCCACCGCTGTCTCCAACGGTCCTGGGTCTCCGCGAGAACAAGCCCCGTGCCCGATTCAAGCCCTCACCGCTCTGACCCTCCACCGCTGTCTCCAACGGTCCTGGGTCTCCGCGAGAACAAGCCCCGTGCCCGATTCAAGCCCTCACCGCTCTGACCCTCCACCGCTGTCTCTATGGGTCATCTCGGTCGGCATGGGTAAGTTGGGCCGAAGGGCCAGTTTACGTGCTGTATAACTGTGACTCTGAGTAGCTCATCGTGAGTTGGGAATAGTTCAATGTTTTATTGTCACATGTGCGAAGTGTTAACACACAGTGAAATGCTTTTCTTGCAAGGAGTCCAGTAGACTATTGCCATTCCCAGGCACATCTTTGTGTGCTGTGGCATTCTGAGTCAGTAAGTAGTGTTAGTGTGCAACACGACCGTGCTTCCTGGGATCTGGCAGTGTGTCAGTCCCTTGAGTCGCATCTTCCGGGTGCATGTCCCTTCAGGGGGTTCTACCCCTCCACCTTCGCGGGAGGGGGGGCTTGTATTTTGGCCCATTAGCATACTCTAGATGAGAATGAAACTCTCTCAACTACAACTGACTCCACTATACAGTGGACTGAATTGGGCAACACAGTGGTGCAGCGGTAGAGTTGCTGCCTCACTGCGCCAGAGACTCGGGTTCAATCCTGACTACAGGTGCTGCCTGTGTGGAGTTTGCACGTTCTCCCTGACATCCCAAAGACGTGCAAATTTGTAGGTTAGTTGACTTCTGCAAAATTGTCCTCAGTGTGTAGGATAGAACTAGTGTACGGGTGAATGCTGGTCAGTGCCGACTCGATGGGCTGAAGAGCCTGTTTCTGCATTGTACCTTTAAAAACAAAACATGAACCTTGCCATTGTTTCTTGTACCGTTTGAACCCAAGGACAGACAAAGTGCTGGATTAACCCAGCGGGTTAGACGATATCTCTGCAGAACGTGGAAAGGTGACGTTTCGGGTCGGGACCCTTCTTCAGACTCGAGAGGGTAGGTGGCCGTCCAGGAGAGTACTAGAGGAGGTGGAAAGTTGGAGACGTCCCGACCCAAAATGTCACCTATCCAAGTTCTCCAGAGATGCTGCCAGACCCGCTGAGTTACTCCACCACTCTGTGACCATGTTCTCAAGAGATGCTGCCTGACCCGCTGAGTTACTCCAACACTCTGTGTCTATCTTTGGTATAAACCAGCATCTGCAGTTCCTTCTTATTACCAGGAAACACTGGATAACTGACATGTACCTATAGGTTCTGCCATTTTTATGGCTCCCTTACAGCTAAATCTATACATATAAACTTCTAGGTGCTCTGGTATCCTCCCACATCCCAAAGACGTGTGGGTTTGTAGGTTAAATGATCCCCGGTAAATTTCCCCCAGTGTGTGAAGGGAGTGGATGGGAAAGTGGGATAACATAGAACGAGTGTGAACGGGTGATTGATGGCCAGCACGGACCCAGCTGTATTTCTCAACTAAACTAAACTAGATTGCAAGCAATTTGTCGTGTGACTTTGCGGCTGCCTGTCCTGTGATGCGTCTGATGTCAAGTGTCCACGATGAACGGGTTGCTGTGCTCCATTGCTTTCCTCTCAGTGGATCAGACAACAAGGGGAATTTGCTGGGCCTGGCCAAGCTGGCCATCCGCGAGTCACGGCGCCAGGCGGAAGAGGGCTCTGCCTGAGCCGGCTTGCCTGCCCTTCTTCCGGGGTTACGTCCGCGCCCGGGTGGTGTTAGAGAGGTTCTACCCGCTGTCCACGGGCACCCTGGGGGATTTCCGGGACCGCTGGGCACCGCGGGGGGGTGGAATACATCCTCGACAATGTTGTATAGTAGTTTATTTAGTATATTTGTTTGTCTTGTATTATGGTGGTGGGTTCTGGTTTGTTTTATTGCATTGCAAATATTATTTTTAATATTTGAATAAATATTTTTGATTTAAAAAAAAGGGCAATTTGCTGATTTGAACTTGGGCATTATGTTATTTTGCTGCGGAGAATGATGGCCAAGTCTTCGCATTGACAGCTATTGATGGCAGCTGAAACTGGGGCATGTCAAAATAATTGCCTGACTCTTTCTTTCAAGGCTTCGTGCTGTTTACAAGCTCTCTCATTTCATATCATGGGATAATTCATAATCCTCACCTATTATTTTCTCCAAACTTTTGATAGTTCCTAAACTATTGAACTCTTCCTGCTTTGACATTGTGGGGGCAAATTAAATACTTTCAAAGCCATGTGCAAATGGAATTGTAAATGGAAGCAGCTTTAACATAAGCTAACCAGACAAGACAGGGTGTGTATGTGTAGGATGCTGGTTTACTCTGAAGATAGACACAGAGTGCTGGAGTAACTCAAAGGGTCAGGCAGCCTCTCTGGAGAAAAGGAATAGGTGCCATTTAAGGGTCGAGACCCTTCTTCAGTGAGTGCTGGTAGCTCCTGTGCACTTTAATAATGTTGCCATGGTTTTTTGTGTTTAGTTTAGTTTAGAGATACAGTGCAGAATCAGGCCCTTCGGACCACTGAGTCTGCACCGACCAGCGATCCCTGCACATTAGCCCTGGCCTAAACACACGTGGGGCAATTTTACATTGAAGCCCAAGCCAATTAGCGTACAAATCTGTACGTATTTCGAGTGTGGGAGGTAACCAAAGATCTCGGAGAAAACCCACGAGGGTCACGGGGACAGCGTACAAACTGCGTGCAGACAAGTACCCGTAGTCAGGATGGAACACGGGTCTCTGGTGCTGTGAGGCAGCAACTCTATGGCTACGCAACTGTGCCACCCGTACCTGGGTGTGAAATTTCTCATGGGGTCAGGATGTAAAGTTTAGGCTTCTGATTAAAATTGATCAGAGAAATTGATCGTGCTAAAGTGCAATAAAAGCTGCCGTACCTCATTGTACCCATATCACACGTACAGAGAAATAAAAGGCTTGATGGTGATTTTTAATTAATTGGAGCATTCGACTGCAAATTGGGCTTGGAGTTTAAAGTTTGTGTTTGTGGGTTGCTGAATATGTTGACTCTTTAAGACTTTAGACTTTAGAGATACAGCGTGGAAGCAGGCCCTTCGGCCCACCGAATCCGTGCCAACCAGCAATCACCCGGTACACTAGCACTATCCTCCGCACTCGGGACAATTCACAGAAGGCAATCAACCTACAAAACTGCACATATTTGGAGTGCGGGAGGAAACCGGAGCACCCGAAGAAAACCCAGTAAGACACGGGGAGAACGTACAAATTCCGTACAGACAGCACCCATAGTCAGGATGGAACCAGGGTCTCAGGTGCTATGAAGCAGTAACTCTACCGCTGCGCCACCTTGTGTCACCTTTGTTGTGAGTCAATGCACATCGCACGTCAATACCACTAGAGCAGCCGAAGGCAGAGACTCGTGTGCAGGGACTTTCTGTCACTGATCACAAGTGTTTTCACTTCAGGAGTCTGTCAGCAGCTGTAAAGTGCTCTGGGAGGTCCCAAGGTGACAGTGTGTGTGTGCTCTTCATTATTGATGAGAAGTTGCTAACCTGAGTTCATGGAGAAGCTCCTGGCATTGTCCTAAACTGATGTGAACTGTGGCGTTTAAGATCACATCTGTCTTTCCGCAGGGTAGAGATCGACTTGAGTTCCTCATTTTATTCTAAGTGCACGGTGGCACAGCGGTGGAGTTGCTGCCTCACAGCGCCAGAGACCCCGGTTCGATCCTGACTACGGGTGCTGTCTGTACAGAGTTTGCACGTTCTCCCTGTGACCACGTGGGTTTTCTCCGGGTGCTCCGGTTTCCTCCCATATCCCAAAGATATACAGGTTTGGAGGTTAATTGGCTTCTGTAAAATTGTAAATTGTTCCTAGTGTGT
Organism: Amblyraja radiata; assembly: GCF_010909765.2. Lineage (NCBI taxonomy): Eukaryota > Metazoa > Chordata > Chondrichthyes > Rajiformes > Rajidae > Amblyraja > Amblyraja radiata. The sequence continues at coordinate 32,932,190 of NC_045956.1, read as the reverse complement.
AGGATAGTGTTAATGTGCGGGGATCTCTGGTCGGCGCAGACACGGTAGGCCAAAGGGCTTGTTTCCACGCTGTATCTCTAAATAAAAAATTATAATAGCATTGCTGTTTCAGCATGGTTGAAATTAACTCAATTTTCTGATGTTACTCTTAAGTACAATCGACTTACAGTAAATGAGGTGCTAAACAGCCTAAGTGAATGGAGTGTGCAATATATCTCTAAGGTTAATAACCCAAAGCAGAATCTACCAATGCAGAAACAAATTAAAAAATAACTTTTGAAATGGAGACACGAGACTGCAGATGCTGGAAACTTGAGTTAAAAAAAACCCTAAGTGCTGGAGGAACTCTGCGGGTCAGTCAGCGTCTGTGGAGGGAATGGACAGACAATGTTGCAGGTTGCGACACTCCTTAAAAATTCTGAACCCAACACGAACAAAGTTCCTGACCCAAAACATCGTCTGTCCTTTCCTTCCCCAGATGCTGCCTGACCTGCTGAGTGTCTCCATCACTTTGTGTTTTGTTGAGTATTTGCTACATGTTCTGTCTAGTTTCGATTAGTTTAGAGATACAGCGCGGAAACAAGCCCTTCAGTCCACGCCGGCCAGCGATCACCCTTATATTAGATTTATCCGACACAGTAGGGACAATTTACAGAGGGCCAATTAAATGATAAACCTACACGTCTTTGGGATATGCGACAAAACCGGAGCACCCAGGGAAAACCCACCCTATTACAGGGAGAACGTACAAACTCTATACAGACAGCACCCGTAGTCAGGATGGAACCTGGGCCTCTGGTGCTGCAGGGCAGCAACTCTGCCGCTAAATGTTCAGATTTACAACATGCAGAGTATTTTGTTTTAGGACTCAGTACGTGTGCAATGGACCTGGAAGCAGGTCTTTCAGCCCTTTGCACTTGCTCAGCCATTCAGTGATCATGGCTGTTCACTCCACTGCACAAATCCAACATCTATTTCTCTAACATCTGAAAATTGGTCACTCCTTGCTGAATGTAATCTATGATGGAGCCTCCATTGCCCTCCTGGGTAGAGTATCTCCAATGATTTTCTATGAACTGGGTGAAGAAATGTCTTCCCCTCTCAGTCCTCAATGTCTGACCCTTAGTCTCAGTCACCCTGGGGATACAGAGAGTCATACAACAGGCCCTTCAGCCCACCTCATCCATGCTGGTCAAATAAGCATACCGGACTAGTCCTATTTGCCTGCATTTGGCCCGTACATTGTCCTCCATAATGTTTGGGGCAAAGACCCATCATTTATTTATTTGCCCCTGTACTCCATTTGAGATTTGTAATAGAAAAAAATCACATTGTCAGATTTTAATAAAGGCCATTTTTATACATTTTGGTTTCACCATGTGGAAATTGCAGCAGTGTTTATACATAGTCCCCCCATTTCAGGGCACCATAATGTTTGGGACACAGCAATGTCATGTAAATGAAATGAATGAATGAATGAATGAATGAATAAGTTTATTGGCAAAGTATTCACATACAAGGAATTTGCCTTGGTGCTCCACCCGCAAGTGACAACGTGACAGACAGTGACAGTTAGGAATGACACATAAAACATTAAACATTAATAATAAAACATTATTGATTAAACATGTGAATTAAATAAAATACCAGAGGAAAAGGAGGCTACAGATTTTTTGGTTGTTGAGTAGAGCTACTACTGGTGTAGCTACTACTTTATGTCAGGCTGTGGCAGCTTTGACAATCCGTAGTCGCCTTCCAGAGGGAAGTGATTCAAAGAGTTTGTGGCCAGGGTGAGAGGAGTCAGAGATGATCTTACCCGCTCGCTTCCTGGCCCTTGCAGTGTACAGTTCATCAATGGAGGGAAGGTTGCAGCCAACAACCTTCTCTGCTGATCAGACAATTTGTTGCAGCCTCCAGTTGTCGTGCTTGGTGGCTGGGCCAAACCAGACCATGATGGAGAAGGTGAGGACAGACTCTACGATGGCCGTATAGAATTGGACCATCATTGCCTGTGGAAGATTGTGTTTCCTCAGCTGCCGTAGGAAGTACATCCTCTGTTGTACCTTTTTGACTGTGGAGTCGATGGTAGCCTCCCATTTAAGGTCCTTGGTGATGATGGTTCCCAGGAACTTAAAAGACTCCACAGATGTGACTGTGGTGCTGTTGATGGTGAGTGGGGTGAGGGGAGGGGGAGCTCTCCTAAAGTCTACAATCAATTCCACTGTCTTAAGAGCATTGAGCTCCAGGTTGTTGCGAAAGTAGTCGTGTTTAGTATTTTGTTGCATTTCCTTTGCATGCAATGACTGAGATTCAATGACTGCATGCAAATTGTGCGATTCATGGACATCACCAGTTGCTGGATATCATCTCTGGTGATGCTCTGCCAGGCCTGTATTGCAGCCATCTTTAGCTTATGCATGTTTTGGGGGCTAGTCCCATTCAGTTTTCTCTTCAGCATATAAAAGGCACGCTCAATTGGGTTCAGAGCGGGTGATTAACTTGGCGACACAAGAATTTACCATTTTTTAGCTTTGAAAAACTCCTTTGTTGCTTTAGCAGTATGTTTGGAATCATTGTCTTGCTGTAGAATGAACCTCCGGTCAATGAGGCATTTGTTTGAACTTGAGCAAATAGGATGTGTCTATACACTTCAGAATTAATTATGCTACTACCATCAGCAGTTGTATCATCAATGAAGATGAGTGAGCCAGTACCTTCAGCAGCCATACATGTCCAGGCCATAACACCCCCACCACCATGTTTCACAGATGAGGTGGTATGATTTGGATCTTGGGCAGTTCCTTCTCTCCTCCATACTTTGCTCTTGCCATCACTCTGATATAAGTTAATCTTTGTCTCATCTGTCCACAAGACCTTTTTCCAGAACTGCGGTTGTTCTTTTAAGTATTTCTTGGCAAACTGTAACCTGGCCATCTTATTTTTGCGGCTAACCAGTGGTTTGCATCTTGCAGTGTAGCCTCTGCATTTCTGTTCATGAAGTCTTCTGCGGACAGTGGTCATTGACAAATCCACACCTGACTCCTGAAGAGTGTTTCTGATCTGTCGAACAGGTGTTTGGGGATTTGTCTTTATTATAGAGAGAATTCTTCTGTCATCAGCTGTGGAGGTCTTCCTTGGCCTGCCAGTCCCTTTGCAATTAGTAAGCTCACCAGTGCTCTCTTTCTTCTTAATGATGTTCCAAACAGTTGATTTTGGTAAGCCTAAGGTTTGGCTGATGTCTCTAACAGTTTTATTCTTGTTTCTCAGTCTCATAATGGCTTCTTTGACTTTCATTGGCACAACTTTGGTCCTCATGTTGATAAACAGCAATAAAGGTTTCCAAAGGTGATGGAAAGACTGGAGGAAAGACTAGGTGCTGAGAGCTCTCTTATACCTGCATTAAGGAGGCAATTAAACACACCTGAGCAATTACAAACCCCTGTGAAGCCATGTGTCCCAGACATTATGATGCCCTGAAATGGGGGGACTATGTATAAACACTGCTGTAATTTCTACATGGTGAAACCAAAATGTATAAAAATACCCTTCAATAAAATCTGACAATGTGCACTTTAACCACATGTGATTATTTATATTACAAATCTCAAATTGTGGAGAACAGAGGCAAATAAATAAATGAAGGGTCTTTGTCCCAAACATTATGGAGGGCACTGTATCCCTCTAAATCCTTCCTATCCGTGTATCTGTCCATGTCTTCCTCTAGCTGCTAATCCAGTTATTAACTACCCTCTGAGTGAAAAAGGTGATGATGATGCCAAGTTAGACTTATCTCATCTGCCTGCATGGGATCCATATCCCTCCATTCCCTGCATAGCCTCTATTGTATCTGCCTGCACCAGCACCCCTGGCAGCGTATTGCGGACACCCACCACTCTACATGTGTGAAAAAACTTTCCCCACATATCTCCTTTAAACTTCACCCATTCACCCTAAAGCTGTGCCCTTTAACTAGTGACATTTCCACTCTGGGGGACACAGGTTGTGACGGTCTACCCTATCAATGCCTCGCACTATTTTATATACTCTGTCAGGTCTCCCCTCAACCTCGGACATTTCAGAGAAAACAATCCAAATGTGTCCAACCTCCCTTTATAGTTTAAACCCTATAATCCAGGCATTGTTCTGGTAACCCTGCTCTGCACCCTCTGCCAAAGCCTCCACATCCTTCCTGCAAACGGGCAGCATGTAAATACTATGCTCCCATGTGTGAGAGTTTTGCCAGAACAGTCTCCTGGCTGCTTCATAACTTATAGAAACATAGAAAACATAGAAACATAGAAAATAGGTGCAGGTGTCACATTGGGAAAAGGGGAAGTACAACGAGATCTGGGGGTCTTTGTTCATCAGTCACTGAAAGAAAGGTACAGCAGGCAGTGAAGAAAGCGAATGGCATGTTGGCCTTCATAACAAGAGGAGTTGAGTACAGGAGCAAAGAGGTCCTTCTGCAGTTGTACGGGGCCCTAGTGAGTCCACACCTGGAGTATTGTGTGCGGTTTTGGTCTCCAAATTTAAGGAAGTACATTCTTGCTATTGAGGGAGTGCAGCGTAGGTTCACCAGGTTAATTCCCGGGATGGCGGGACTGTCATATGTTGATAGAATGGAGCGGCTGGGCTTGTATACACTGGAATTTAGAAGGATGAGAAGGTATCTTATTGAAACATATAAGATTATTAAGGGATTGGACACGCTAGAGGCAGGAAACATGTTCCCAATGTTGGGGGAGTCCAGAACCAGGGGCCACAGTTTAAGAATAAGTTGTAAGCCATTTTGAACGGAGATGAGGAAAACCTTTTTCAGTCAGAGAGTTGTGAATCTGTGGAATTCTCTGCCTCAGAAGGCAGTGGAAGCCAATTCTCTGGATGCTTTCAAGAGAGAGTTAGATAGAGCTCTTAAAGATAGCGAAGTCAAGGGATATGGGGAGAAGGCAGGAACGGGGTACTGATTGTGGATGATCAGCCATGATCACAGTGAATGGCGATGATGGCTTGAAAGGCCGAATGGCCTACTCCTGCACCTATTGTCTATTAGCTATTTGGCCCTTCGAGCCTGCACCGCCATTCATTATGAACATGGCTGATCATCCACAATCAGTAAACTGTGCCTGCCTTCTCCCCATATCCCTTGATTCTGCTAGTCCCTAATAGGAGCAGAATTAGGCCATTCGGCCCATTGGGTCTACTGCGCCATTCAATCATGGCTGATCTATCTCTCCCTCTCAACCCCATTCTCCTACCTTCTCCCCATAACCCCTGACACCCACACTAATCAAGAATCTGTCAATCTCTGCTTTAAAAATACCCAATGACGGCCACCACCGTGGCAATGAATTCCACAGATTCACCACCCTCTGACTAAAGAAATTCCTCCTCATCTCCCTTCTCAAGGTATTCGAGGTGAGTCTGTTCTGTTTTTTTGTTTTGTAAAAAAATTTCCGAATAATAAAATACGGGGCAAGTGAATATATGATTTTTACATTTGCTTAAAGGCAGAATTATTGTCGCTCAGAGATTATATGAAAGTACTCGCTGGAATATAAATGAGATATTTTCCCCACAATTATTCTTGTGTAACTTCCAGAAGTGACAAGGATTGATTTGCAGACCGTTCGTATCCTCTAACAACCTTTATTCACTTTATTTCAGCTTTTATATGCACATGTTGTAATGATCTTGAGCATGAGTTCTGGTCGATGGAATGCTCAAGTAGACACTGTAGACTATTTGCCGTAGTGCGCACTCAAAATAAACTGTGTAAATACTTTAATTAATTTACAGATACAGCTTGCAAATAGGCCCTTCAGCCCATCAAGTCATCGCCGACCATCGATCACCCTTTCATGCGGGTTTTATGTTATTCCATTTTTGCATCCCTCCCTGCACACTCAGGACAATTTACAGAAGCTAATTAACCTACAAACCAACATGTCTTTGGGATGTGGGAGAAAACCAGAGCACCCGGAGGAAACCACGTGATCACAGGGAGAACGTGTAAACTCCAAACAGACTGCACCTGAGGTCAGGATTGAACCCGGGTCTCTGGCGCTGAGAGGCAGCAGCTCTACCACTGCACCACTGTGAGATATACTGTCAGTCTTGCTTTAAGTTCTGCAGCTTCTGAAGTCGTTAGCGACGTAACTGTTTGGGTCTTGACACAATTTAACAAGGTGCTGGCCAGGTGCAAAGGCTTCAAGACCTCGCGGTTGACACATGGCGACACGGTGGCGCAGCGGTCGAGTTGCTGCCTTACAGCGCTAGAGAACCGGGTTCGATCCTGACCACGGGTGCTGTCGGTACGCAGTTTGCACGTTCTCCCTGTGACCACGTGGGTTTTCTCTGGGTGCTCCGGTTTCCTTCCACACTCCAAAGACGTGCATGTTTGTAGGTTAATTGGCTTTGGTAAAATGGTAAATTTTTGGCAAATGGTAATGCCCCGAGTGTGTAGGATAATACTAATGGACGGGGCGATCGCTGGCAGGCACGGACTCAATGGGCTGAAGGAGCTGTTTCCTTCCTGTATCTCTAAAGTAAAGTCTACTAAAGCAAAATGCAGGCTGGGAGGGAGCTCTACACATGACCGCGATAACTAAACAGGTATGTAGTACAACTGCCAAACCTACACCGACAGGAGTAGCATTAATCTACTGTCAGCTAATGAACGGGCCGCAGCCCTGAATTTACAGCAGGCTTGTCAGTCCCCTTTGGATTTATTGACTCTAAGAACTTAGATTTTAAATGGAGGACCAAGATGCCGTATACCTAACGGGGACATGTTCAACCTTTATGTACTTGTGCATCACCGAAGGTAGTCATTGATGTTTGTTTATGGCGGTGGGGGGGGGGGGGGGGGGGAGCTGGAATAAAGGCTGTCTTCTCCCATGATAGAAGTTAAAGAAATCAATGTTCAAACCACTGGGGTTGTAAGATGCCCAAGCAAAATATGGGATGCTGTTCCTCCAAATTGCATTAGGCCTCACTCTGATGTAAATTGGATGAACAGCACTTCATATTTTGAATAGTAACTTCTCTAACTTCAAGTAACCATTGCTTTCCCTCTCTCTCTCCAACCCTCCCCCATCCTAGTTCTCTGACCAGTCTGACTGTCCTGATTAAATTATATATTTGTATGCTTCGCTGTCACCATCCCCAAGCTAACAATGATCCATTCCACATTTTCCTTTATTTACATCCCCTTTGATGTCTCATTTTCACACCTTACCCTTCCATATCTCTGTGTCTCACTCTCCCCTGACTCTCAGTCTGAAGAAGGGTCTCGACCCAAAACATCACCCATCTGTGGAATTCTCTGCCACAGAAGGTAGTTGAGGCCAGTTCATTGGCTATATTTAAGAGGGCGTTAGATGTGGCCCTTGTGGCTAAAGGGATCAGGGGGTATGGAGAGAAGGCAGGGATGGGATACTGAGTTGGATGATCAGCCATGATCATATTGAATGGTGGTGCAGGCCGAATGGGCCGAATGGCCTACTCCTGCACCTATTTTCTATGTTTCTATGTTTCCTTCTCTCCAGAGATGTCACCTGTGCCGCTGAGTTACTGCAGCATTTTGTGCCTATCTTCGGTGTAAACCAGTATCTGCTGTTCCTTCCTACCTATTCTCTAAAGTCTAAAGTAAATGTGGAGAGAGAAACAATGTTAACAGTTAATCTAATGTCACGCAAAAACTGAGGGCATCTGAATTCCAACTGGCCAGTTCAGACAAGCAAGAAAGGAGAGTGTTCTGAATTTTCTGAATTCTGTATTGAATCCTGAAGTCTAAAATATTCCCAGACAGAAGCTAAGGTGTTGTTCCTTGCCCTTGCATTGGTTGGCCTTTGTTGATGTGGTCTGGTAGATCGAAGGCAGAGGGGTAGGGATGGGAGTAGGATGGAGAATTCACATAACTAGAAGATCAGTCATTGATATCTGTGTGTCGCTCTAAATCTCTTGGTCTATACTGCTGCTGCGGGCAAGATTTTTATTGTATTTTCATTAATTCACCGTACGTACACATGACAATAACCTCTAAGGTAGACACGAAATGCTGGAGTAACTCAGCGGGTGAGGTCTGAAGAAAGGCCTCGACCCGAAACGTTGCCCATTCCTTCTCTCCATAGATGCTGCCTCACTAGCTGAGTTACTCTAGCATTTTGTGTCTACCTTCAGATTTTACCAGCATCTGCAGTTCTTTCTTACACAATAAACTGCTCTTGATTTCCGTGTCTTTTTTTCTTTACTGCTGTGTTTTGGAGCTTGGTGTTTTATGTTGTAACCCGGTGAACATTCTGTGACTATTATTTCCAAATCTGGACATCCCTCCAATTTCTCCGTCTACAGCTTTTGGCTAGTTCACTAGCGAGAAGATTGGTAGTTGGCAGTTTGTTTCATTCTTCACACAGCCAGGGCGATTCATGTCAAAAACACAACTGTTGATTAAAGTTGAGTGTCGAGGTTTTAAAGGCATTTGCTGGTTCTGGGGCTGGCTACGTGGATTGCTTCAATCCCTCCACCGTCAGCAGGTTGATGGAGGGACTTAGACTGTGACTGACTACACTTCACCCTGCATGCATTGTGGCAAGTCTGGGCCATGAGTTCAGTTACAGTGCCTTCCATGGCCTCCATTCTGCCTGCACAATGGTCACATTCTTCCCAGCCACTGACCCATCCGTATCACCTAGGAGAGTTCATAAGTTTGAGGAACAGAATTTGGCCATTAAGCCCATCAAGTCAACTCCGCCATTCAATCATGGCTCTCTCAACCCCATTCTTCTGCCTTCTCCCCATAATCCCTGACAGACGTACTAATCATGAATTTGTCAATCTCCGCCTTATAAATATCCATTGACGGCCACCACAGCCGTCTGTGGCAATGAATTCCACAGATTCACCACCCTCCGACTAAAGAAATCCCTCCTCATCTCCTTTCTAAAGGTGCATCCTATAATTCTGTGGCTGTGCCCTCTGGTGGCTTTGGCCCACCAGATCTGCACAGACCAGCGATCTCCCCGTACACTAGCGTTATCCTACACACTAGGCACAATTTATAATTTACAGAAGCCAATCAACCTACAAACCTGCACGTCTTTGGAGTGTGGGAGGAAACCGGAGCACCCGGAGAAAACCCACGCAGTCACAGGGAGAACGTACAGACTCTGTTCAGGCAGCACGCTTAGTCTGGATGCAATCCGCGTCTCTGGCGCTGTGAAGCAGCAACTCTACCGCTGCGCCACCGTGCCACCCGGTCTACAGCATCCACTGGCGGCAACTACAAGTGCTAGTGCAACGCACGATCTGAGAGCTGCAAGATTTCCCCAAGAGGTGAAGAAAGAGGGAGCGCTGTAAGTGGATCAGCTGTACACACTGTGAGAGACTGTTGGATGGCTGTGTTTGGAACAGGAGTCTCAAGTGAGAATCAAGGGAAGGAAAGCATGGACTGGATGGGCGTAACCCCCAAGAAAGAACCCTGTTACTCACGTTTAAAACCGTACGCAACAATCAGCCTCTTTTTGCATCTCAATTTGTTTTAGTTTGAACACATTTCTGTGGTCATAACTGGTTATTTTCACAATCAGTATGATGAGTGTAGTGACCAGAAGCTATCTAGCAGTCTGCCAAAGTTCCTACAATATATTTATTATTAAATGTCATGCAGCGATGCCTCATATTTTCCAAAGCAAACTTGATGCATATGCCTGGCACCCTTGCCAGGTAGTTGGCTCGTAGTCAGTCTGAGTTGATGAACTGACTTCAGAGTGTTGAGTTTAACCGTTGGTTATGTTGGCAAACCTGGCGGAACAGAATATGCGAGTCGTTGAATCAGTGTTCCACTGCCTTGTAATACTGGCTAATAATGATGTTTCTCTTCATATCTTAGTGTTCTCTCAGTATCTCAGTGGGTCTTCACAGTCAGGCCATGCTGCAATATCCTCAGATGCAAGTTGGCAGCAGGCCACAAGGAGAATGGGGCATATTTTGAAAAGCCTTATGGGCCTGTCCCACTTAGGCGATTTTTACAGGCGACTGCCGCTAAATTTTCAATGTGCTGAAAATGTTTCGGCGACAGTTGCAACAATTTCTGCTGTCGTGGGTTGACGTAGGTGTTGTCGTAGGTTGTCATAGGTGCTGTCGTAAGTTGTCGCCAGGTGTCGGAGGTGAATTCCATTAAAACTAGTCCCTGGCAGTCGCCGAAAGAGTCGCCTCAGTGGGACAGGCCCATTACAGGGGAAGAAGGGGAGAGAATACCTTGAGGCTGGGGGGAGAGGGGGGATAGAGTCTAATTCTAATCTCTTGAACATCAGTAGAGTAGGGTGGCCCAGTGGCGCAGTGGTAGAGCTGCTGCCTCACACTATCAGATACCCATGCATCCTTGACAGGGATTGTAATATATTCCTCGTATGTTGCAAAACATACTTGGCTAATAAAGTATGATTATGATGATGATCGTTGTTTAAGATTGTAACACATAAGAATATCTGCTTAGATAATTGGGTGCTTTTGTGTTATGGTGGTTGGTTTGTTTGGTATTGTTTATATATATTATTCCTGCATTCATTGATTGCATTTATTTTTGGGGTTTTTTTAAATGCCAGAGACGCAGGTTCAATACTGACTACGGGCACTGTTTGTACGTTCTCCCCGTGACCGTGTGGGTTTTCTCCAGGTTTCCTCCCACACTCCAAAGATATAAAGGTGTGCAGGACAATTAGCTTTGGTAAAATTGTAAACTTGTCCGTAGTATGCAGGATAGTGCGAGTGTACGGGTTGATCGCTGGTCAGCCGAAGGGCCTGTTTCCGTGCTGTAACTCTAAAGTCTAACTCCCAGATGTTATTCACTTCATCATTCCTCCTTGCATCTTGCCTCTCTACTTTTCCAAAGCTTCTTAAATTTGATCCTCTTTCTCCAACCCTTTGGGGATTTGTTGGATTGTGTCATTAGTCTTGGTGCAGTGTAGTGCAATCGCTCTGTAAAGGGCCTGTCCCCCATAGGCGATTTTTTTGGCGACTGTCACAGTTGTAGCCGGTCGCCGAAAAACCGGCGACTGGACCCCCCCCCCCATCCCACGACAATGTCTACGACAAGCTACGGCAACCTACCACCTGGGTCACCGACAACCGGCGACCCATTAGGACGTCCACCTACGACCACACTTACGACAACTTACATCCACACAGACGACAACCGAAGTCAACCTAGTCCACCCGCAACAAGCTACGACAAGCAACGACCCAGTCGGCGACAACTGAAGACATTTCAGTCGCCGGTACCTGTCGCCGGTTGACGTAGGTCGTCGTCAATGGAAGTCACCGAAGTCAGCACCCGACGACAACCTGCGTCATCCAGGCGACAACCTACGACAGCACCTACGACAGGAGAAGACAAGCTACGGCAAGCCCACAGTCGTCAAAAGGTTTTGAACATTTCAAAATCCAGCGCCAACCAGAAAAACGTTATGATTCTTTAGGCGACTTGAGGAGACTACTCACGACCATACAGGCGTCACCCCGCGACCATGTGGCGACAGCCTAGTCACCTGTAGTCGCCGAAAAAATGGCCTAAGTGGGACAGGCCTTAAAGCCATGCAGAGTTCCATTCCACACTGCTGTGTAAACGGATTTTCCCCATCCAGAATTCTCACTTTTCTAGAGGGAGGAAGCCCAACAGATATTTTGCTTCAGGGTAAATGCGATAATTTTTGTTTTAAAAAACTTCACTTTGCCCTCTTAGAGTCGTAGAGTGAAACAGCATGGAAACAGGTCCTTCGGCCCAACTTGCCCACACTGGCCAACATGTCCCATCTACACTAGTCCCCACCTGCCTGTGTTTGGCCCATATCCTTCTAAATCTTTATTTTCCATGTACCTGTCTAAATGTTTCTTAAACATTGCGATAGTCCCTGCCTCAACTACCTCCTTGAGTTATAAGACAACTGAACCATCCTCTGAGCCATCAGAGCAGTCCTGAGCTACTATCTACCTTATTGGAGACCCTTGCACTTTACTGGACCTTACTATTATTCACGCGGTTCCCTTCATCATGTTTCTATACACTGTGGACAGCTCGATTGTAACCATGTATTGTCTTTCCGCTGACTGGATAGAACGCAACAAAAGCTTTTCACTGTACCTCGGTACACATGACAATAAACTAAACTAAACTCAAACTAAACTCCTCTGGCAGCTCGTTCCATACACCCATCACTGTTTGTGGAAAAAAAGTTACCCCTTTGGTTCTTATCAAATCTTTGCCCCTTCACCGTAAATCTAAGTCCTTTGGTTCTCGATTCCTCTGCTCTGGGCATTCACTCTCTCTGTTCTCATGATCTTACACACCTCTCTATAAGAACACCCCACAGCCTCCTACATGCCAAGGGATAAAGTCTTAGCCTGCTCAACCCATTACTATAGCTCAGGCCCTACAGACCTGGCAACATCCTCATAAATCTTCTCTGCACCCTTTCCAGCTTGACAACATCTTTCCTATAACATGGTGGTCTTCTTCTGGAAATACTGAGAGCCGCCATCCCACCAGTGCCCTGGTCAATTTGTAGTTGTGCCATCTTATGCCCTGATGGTGCACATGAGCCTTCCTCCTCTCTTCAGCTCATTACCACCAGTTGGTGTTTATGGAGGCAATCTGCACACGGGGGGAGCTGAAACCATGTCTCATAAACCAAATAGACTTTAGGGAAACAGGCCCTTTGGCCCACCAAGTCAATGGTATAGCTCCAAGCAAAGTAAATAGATTTTATTTCACTCAAGTGACAACAGCGTGGTTGGAATTATTCCTGTGCACGGTCCCATTAGCTGCAATTGGCACCTTGACTCTCAGTGTAGGAAGGAACTGCAGATGCTGGTTGACACCGAAGATAGAAACAAAATGCTGGAGTAACTCAGCGGGTCAGGCAGCATCTCTGGAGAGAAGGAATGGGTGACGTTTGGGGTCGAGCCCCTTCTTCAGACTGAGAGTCAGGGGAAAGGCTCTCAGACTGTAAGTCACAGCTCAACCTCCCTCCACAGCTAATGAGTTTTATCAAAATATATCTCTATTTTACTCTAGGGCAGTGTTCTGCCTCATGGAGTTAAAGCCTTTCATTAGGATGTATGGATGACCGTCACAGCCAGAGTTGCTAAAATATAAATTTGTTTCTTGAGCAAGTTGGTGTCGAGTTGATGGCTCTGCAGAATAACTCACAAGTTGCCAGGACGACCCCGATCACAAGCTGGAACACACTCCGAACAAGTACGGCCCTGGGGGAGCATGCAATGTTGATGTTTTAGTAACAACCTGTCTCGAACTAAATCTTTAGGCAGGTTTCATGAAGTTGGAAGAACTTCATTGTATTAACAAACAAAAATCGATACTAAACCATGCAAGTTTATGGCAGACAAAAGGTCATTTTTAAGATTCGCTGATTCCTGTTTTTTTTCACTCTAATCTGCACTGAAAACTTGTGTTGTATTGGAGCAACTGAGCGGGTCAGGCAGCATCTCTGGAGAAAAAGGATGGGTGACGTTTTGGATCGGAACCCTTCTTTAGGCTGAAAAATCTGAAAAGTCGTGGGAGAGACTAGTTCCCTCAGTCTGAAGAAGGTTCCCGACCCATCCTTTTCCTCCAGAGTCGCTGCCTGACCTGCTGAGTTACTCCAGCACTTTGTGTCTATCTTCGGTATAAACCATCATCTGCAGTTCCTTCCAACACATTGTGCCCTACATCCCAGGAGATTCAATGCAGTCACTGGTGTGGGTTTTTGAATATGCACGCTGCAGAATTTGTTTCCACAGAAGCTGTGAGGAATTGCCTTTCTCTCAGAATTCAGTTGTGTAGTCTTAGTGTTGCTATGTGGGAATAGAGTCTCTCCTGCTGCTCTGGGAATAGTCCATCGGTTTTACAGCCTGTTTAGTTTATTGTCATTCACCGAGGCACAGTGAAAAGCTTTTATGTTGCGTGCTGTCCAGTCAGCGGAAAGACTATACATGATTACAATCAAGCCGTCCACACTGTACAGATACATTTTAGTTTAGTTTTGTTTAGAGACACAGCGCCCTTCGGCCCACCGGGTCCGCGCCGACCAGCGATCCCCGCACATTAACACTAACCTACACACACTAGGGACAATTTTTTACATTTACCAAGCCAATTAACCTACAAACCTGTACGTCTTTGGAGTGTGAGAGGATACTGAAGATCTCGGAGAAAACCCACGCAGGTCACGGGGAGAACATACAAACTCCATACAAACAGCACCCGTAGACGGGATGGAACTCGGTTCTCTGGCGCTGCATTCGCTGAAGGCAGCAACTCTACCGCTGCGCCACCGTGACCGATACATGGTAAAGGGAATAACATTTAGTGCACGATATAGTCCAGTAAAGTTCGATTAAAGATAGTCTGAGATAGATGGGAGGTCAGGTTGATGAGAGGATGGTTCAGTTGCCTGATAACAGCTGGGAAGAAACTGTCCCTGAATCTGGAGGTGTGCGTTTTCTCACTTCTGTACCTCTTGCCTTTAATGGAGAGGGGAGGGCCAGGTCATTGTTCGCAGTGACAGAGGACCAGGTTTGCACAACCGCTTGTGTCAGCGGTGCTGTCAGTGTGCTGCAGAAACCCTACTGCCAGCCTTGCCCTTCACTGTAACAGGAACATGCTGGCCCTGAATACTCCCTACCTAATTAAAAAGTTTCCCACTTGCCAAACATCCGTTTATCTGCTCACAGCCTTTCCCAATCAACTGTTGCAACTTCCTGTTTCAAGCCACCCGCATTGGCCAAGCCCCAATTCAGAACTTCAACTTGTCGGCCTGTCCCACCTTCTTCTATAACTATTTTAAAGCAAATAAAATTATGATCAAACACTCTAACTCCAAACCTGTAGGTCTTTGGGGTGTGGGAGGAAATAAGAGCACTCGGAGAAAACCCTCGTGGTCACAGGAAGAAAGTACAAATTCCATGCAGCCAGCACCCGTAGTCAGGATGGAACCCTGGTCTGTGACACTGTGAGGCAGCAACTCTACCGCTGCACCACCCTGCCACACTCCTGCTCTTACTTATAGAATGTCCTTTACCTTGTCTGCCTGGTCACCCACAAAAGTGGATGATATTGTAGATAGTATGGATGGATGTCAAAAATTGCAGCAGGATCTTGATCGGTTGGGCGGAGGAATGGTTGATGGAATTTAATACAGACAAGTGTGAGGTGTTGCATTTTAGGAATCTAACATAGGCAGGACCTACACAGTGAATGGTAGGCCTCTGGGGAGTGTTGTGGAGCAGAGGGATCTAGGAGGGCAGGTGCATGGTTTCCTGAATGTGGCGTCACAAGTAGATAGGATGGTCAAAAAGGCTTTTGGCTCATTGGCCTTCATCAGTCATAGTGTTGAGTGTAGATGTTGGGAGGTCATGTTGGATAATAGTTGAGGAATGCAACTGCAAATGTTGCAGCTGGGGAATAGGTTGGGTAAATGCAGAGTCTCTTGCCCAGAGTAAGGGAATTGAGAACCAGAGGGCATAGGTTTAAGGTGAGGATGGAAAGATTTAATGGGAACCTGTGGGGTGACTTCTTTACACAATGGGTGGTGAGTGTATGGAACAAGCTGCCGAAAGAGGTAGTTGAGGCAGGTACTGTCGCAATGTTTAAAACACATTTAAACAGGTACATGAATAGGTTAAGAGGGATATGGGCCAAACGCAGGTAGGTGGGACTAGTGTAGATGGGATGTTGGCTGTTGGGATGTTGGCTGTTGGATGTTGGCTGGTGTGGGCAAGTTGGGCTGAAGGGCCTGTTTCCACGCTGTAAGACCAGTACACTCAGGTCCTGTTATTGCCCTCCTGATTTCTGAAATATAATAGTAAGATTAAACGAGAACTTACCAGTTTGAAGTTTGATCTGTATTTTATGAGGAGTTATGATGAGGGATTACGTGAAGAGCCCGCTCAGCACGCATGCGCGGCATACTTCAAAGCAGCGGTGTGGAATCACAGATAGACACAGTTATTGAAGTAAACATAGTAAAGAAAAGGAGACATCAGTTTATCAGTTTGACCCATATTAATGAGGGTGGGAGCGGAGGGCACGTAATCCCTCATCGTAACTCCTCATAAAATACAGATCAAACTTCAACCTGGTAAGTTCTCGTTTAATCTTACTATTTTACTTCGGAGTCACGTGAGTGACTACGTGAAGACTTCAAAGCTCTGTGATTTCAAACCATGTAACAGTTATTACTTCACTCACTGCCGAAGTCCTTGAGGGAGGAAGTGTGTTATCGTAATCAACCAATGAATCTGTTTGTAGAAAAAACACAATGGTATTTTTTAACAATAACAACAAAGAAATTAAATTGCTCCCCTGGGCTTAAATTAAATATTTGCAGTCTGTAAAAAAAATTTCTGCAAAATAAAGCAGGTTTTGCCAACGGCTTATTATAAAATTTCTGAACGGTCTTTCCCCCCGACCATCCTGCTGTAGCCAGGATGTGGTCTATAGGCACGTCCATTCTTTTAGCCGTCGACGTGGATGCTGCTCTGGTGGAGTGAGATTTGTACATGTTAGTGTTTATTCCAGCAGCTTTTAGCACCTGCATGAGCCATCTCAAAATGGGTTGGCTCGTCACCCGACCATAAGGTTTTTTATGACTGACCCACAAGGCTTTTCATCTCCCTCGAATATTTTTGGTTGTGTCTAGGTAGGATAGTAGGTGGATCATGGCACATAACCGTGGTTCTGGCGGGTAAGCCCGGAATTCCACGACTGGATTAGGTGTTCCTGGTCTGCTCTGTTTGATCATTCCCTGGATAACGACAGAGATCTGGTCTGGAGCTGTGAGCATGCTGTCCAGTCGCAATAGGTGTAGGGACTGGGCCCTCTGTGCAGATACAAGTGCCATCAACATGAGTGTTTTGAGCATAGATTGTTCCAGGTTGAGGGATCTGGCTGGTGGCCATCCCCTGAGGTATGTCAGGACCACACTGACATCCCATGTATGGGTGTACCTTGGTCTAGGGGGTTAGAGTTGTAAATACCCTTCATTAGTTTGACCACCAGCGGTTGCGACCCCATGGCCTGTTGTCCTGGAGCTGATTTTAAATAGACAGACAGGGCACTTCTAGCTGTGTTGATGGCTCTGTAGCTGAGTCCTTCATCGTGGTGAAGGTTCGCCAGGAATTCCAGTACGTTGGTAACTGTAGCAGTTGAGTAGGTGGTCCCTGTATCCAAGCAGTACTTCTCCCATTTTTTGATGCTGGACAAGTGCTGTTTTTTAGTGGATGTTCGGAGGGATGCTGACATGGTGTCGACGGTTTGTTCTGATAATCCCAGTCCCAGAAGTGGTTTGTGCAGAATCTGCAACCCAGGAGTTTGATTTTTTCCATGGCACGGGTGGCTTGTGCCCGACACTGGGTGTTAATAACTCGGTCACTGGGGAATACCATCGGAGTTTCAACAACCATGTCATGGAGTATTGGGAACCATGGTACTATCAAAATACCTGAAGCAGAGTCCATTTGTATTGTGCGTAGTCCCCGACTGATGAGGCAGAAGGGAGGAAATGCATAGAAGAAGATTTCCCCAATCCAGCGCGAACGCATCTACCGCTGCTGCCTCAGGGTCTGGTTCCCAAGCGACATACATAGGTACCTGGTGATTTAGCCTTGATGCAAATAAATCGATATCTGGCATGCCATATTGCTTGATAACTTTTGCAAATTTTTTGGGGTTTAACATCCATTCGATGTTGTCATTAAATTTACGTGACCTGGTGTCTGCCACTGTATTTAGCTTACCTGGCAGGTAAGTTGCTGATATCCAAATATGTCTTTCGACACACCATTGCCAAATTGTGTTGACCAACTTGTTGCATGATACCGATTTTATGCCGCCCATATGGTTAATGTAGGCCACCACCGTAGTATTATCTATTTATAACCGTACATGCAAGTAATGCATATTTGTGCATATGCTTTTAAACCATAAAAGTCACCCAACATCTCTAGATAATTAATGCCCAGTGTAAGTGGTAATGATGACTCTGGGTTAGTCCATCTACTACCTGTGCTGGATATAGAGTTAGTTGCTCCCCAGCCTTGAGCACTGGCATCTGTTAGTGATGATAATGGGGCTGAAACTATGCCAAACATTTTTGCCCACCACTGTAGTTCTGATATTGCTTCAATGGGTAACTTCATGACACGATCATAATGACCTGTATGTCGTTTTGGTGCCTGTACCTTTTCTCTTTGTATGTTTTGACAGTGTAAAGGTCCGAATTGTGTAGCCGGAAATGCTGCTACCATTTTCCCAATTACTCTGTTACTTGTCGAATAGTTGGTAGTTCGTTGACCATTAAATTGTTGCATGATTGTGCCAATTCAACTGTTTTGTCTCTTGGCAATGTTACAGTCACGTAGACTGAATTAATTGTGAAGCCCAAGTAGTCCATGATTGTGGATGGCTTCAACTTAGATTTATCTGGATGTAAGACAATCCCAGGGTTTCGAATAACTGTTTGGTAGCTGATACAGCTAACATAATCAATTCCATGGTCTTGCCTATTATTTAAGATATCATCAAGATATGCCATGACAATATGTTTTTGTCTTCTGAATATTGCCAGAGCTGGTTTTAGTATCTTGGTGAATAATCTATGGCTGATGTGAACTCATTGGGTAACGCTTTAAACTGCCATAGCTGCCCCATCCAGGTAAATTTCAGGTATCTGCGATGATCCTTGTGAATGGTACTAAATAGTAAACATCTTTAAGATTAATGCTTGCCATGAAGTATCCTTTGGAAACTAGTTGTTTGGCAGTAACAACCGTTTCCATTTTGAAATGTATATACTTAACAAACATATTTAGTGAAGTTAAGTCAATGATGATGCGACATCCACCATCTTTTTTGGGTTTAGTGACGAATATTTGATACGAATTCCAAGGGTTCATGTTTTCCCATGATACCCTTTGTAATTAGTCTCACCAGTTCAGCTTGTCCCTCTCGTTTCTTTAACGGAGAGGGAAAATACCCTCTGGGGTGAATGTTGAACTGGTGGCAATTTTTCTATTTTGTATCCACTAATGCCATTGAGTATATACTGATCACTCGTGATAGACTCCTGTGCTTCTTAAAAACAGGTGTAATCTCCCCCCTGTTAGTATTAAGCCCCTATTTTCTATATGCTGGTAGGAACCAGACCCACCTACCTCCATGGTTATGGGTATTCTTCTGTTTCCTGCCGGTCCAACGAGTCTTGCACGTCGTCTGACGTGGCGGTGATGTTGGGGGGTGTCGCATTTTCCATGGGGTCCGCTCTGCGCCCTGGTCTAAAGAAGACTTCCGGGGATAGAATGCGGACCCCGAGCTTTACACCAGTCCCATATGGCAGACGTCGACTGATGGACGCGATGGGGTGCTGCTGCTTAGGAATTATTGTTTTTGGTTTGCTCGTCCCGGGGCCTGCCCTCATGAGACCGAAAGTTTTTTAAGGCCTCTTCCATATCCTTCATATGCTTTGAGAGGTTTTTGCCAAAGAGCAGTGGGTCTGGCTCAGTGGCTGGGGTATGCACAACCCCGCAAATTTAGGATTTTTTTGGCAGGTCTTATGATTTGTTTACGAAGGTTGTGGTCATCTCCGTATTTGCCCACGGAACGAGCAAACGATGTGATGGCTGACGTCAGGAGCCTGAGGATCTGCTGCAGTTTTAGCTCCTGGTTCCGAATATTTGCCCCAACGTGCCCCCACTTTTGGCTGTTTACAGCCGGCACTTTAAGGGACTCACAGTTCTCTGGAGCTGTATACGTTTCTAAGGCCTCATTGACCACCTGCTCCTGTAGGGGCCTGTTGGAGAGGTGGTTAATGCTGGCCGCTGGTTTGGCCTTTAACGGCCTCCTGCACGTGGGGTTGCCACGTAGCGGTCCACCACACCTAGCAGCTCTTCCTGTTCCTGCACCCCTTGCCTACTCCCGAGATCTTCAGCCATCGTCCCCTCTTCTTGACCAGCCCAGTCCTGGTCACCAAAGCTACCCTCGGGTAAGGAGGAAGCAATGGGCAGTGCACAAGGCACTGTGGAGGGAGTGCCTGAACTCCCCCTGGGAGAGCGCCCCTCACGAAGCGCGTCTCGCTGGAGCCCCTGCTCCAGGAGCCGCTCCAGGCGGCTCAGGCGGCTGTCTTTCCCCCGGGTGGGTGGAGAGACGTCCCCGTCCGACAAGTCGGAAGCCACCGGCCGGACGCCTCTTCCGTGGCTTTACTTCCAGCCCGCTGCTCAGGCGCTAGCGGGCTGGGCTCGGCACGGTGTCGGGAAATAGCGGAGCGCCCAGTAAGCAGTCCTACCGCCTTGTTGCCGCCCCCCCCCAGATGGAACGCTCCTCCGTGGAGTCGAACGGGGGACAGGTTTGTCCAAGAGCCTTTCTTCTCTGCCTGAAAAGCAGAAGGCTCCCTGTGAAAGAAAACCCAACCTCAGAGCTTACCTGACGGTCCGTTCTTTCACCCCGTAGCGGGAGCGCCTGACTCCCGATGCGGCCGCTGTTGCACAGCTGAACGCAATGCCGCGCATGCGTGCTGAGCGGGCTCTTCACGTAGTCACTCACGTGACTCCGAAGTAAAATCGTACATCCCTTACATTCAAGTGATTCACTTGATGCCATCTACCTATACCTGATGTGTACCTCTTTTGCCCCAAACCTGAGCCCCAATTCCTCTCTCAGCCAGGGTTGTCGACTCCTGCCAGCCTTGCTCTTCACTGTAACAGGAACATGCTGTCCCTGAATACTCCCTACCTAATTAAAAAGCTTCCCACTTGCCAAACATCCATTTATCTGCTCACAGCCTCTCCCAATCAACTGTTGCAACTTCCTGTTTCAGCCAGCCGCATTGGCCAAGCCCCAATTCAGAACTTTAACTGTCCCACCTTCTTCTATAACTATTTTAAAGCTAATAAAATCATTGTCAAACACTCTTAAATACTTGCTGTGCCTCATTTCCCAATAGCAAGTTGAGTGTTATCCCTCTCTAGTAGAGTCTTCCACAGAGTCATACAGCATGGCAACAGGCCCTTCAGCCCAACTTGCCTATGCTGCCCAACATGCCCCCATCTACACTCGTCACATCTGCTCATGCTTGGCCCATATCCCTCTGAACCTGTCCTATCCATGTACCTGTCCAAATGTGTCTTAAACGTTATGATAGGACTTGCCTCAACTACCTCCTCCGGCAGCTCGTTCCACACATCCATCTGGTTCTCCCCCCCCGGCACAGAAACAGGCCCTTCGGTCCACAATGTCCGTGCTGAGCATGAAGTCAAGTTAAACTGATCTCCTCTGCCTGCATGTGATCCATATCCCACCATTCCCTGCATTCCTTCTAAATGTATTGAACGTTGACATCATGTTAGTGGGTGTGTTGATCTCTTTCATTGAAGATGTATAGAAATGTTGATGATAATAGTAAGAAATTCCCAAAAACCTCTTGCTAAAACATTATCAATTAATTAAGGCAGGAGAATGGGGTTAGGAGGGAGAGATAGATCAGCCGTCAGTCTGAAGAAGTCCTTGTTTTCTCCCACCTTCCCCTCCCCAGCTCTCCCATAAGCCTACTGTCTCTGCTTCTTCCTTTCTTTTTCCCGCCCCAATATTAGTCTGAAGAAGGGTCTCGACCCAAAACATCGCCTATTCCTTCGCTCCATAGATGCTGCCTCACCCGCTGAGTTTCTCCAGCATTTTTGTCTACCTTCGATTTTTCCAGCATCTGCAGTTCTTTCTTAAACGATCAGCCATGATTGAATGGTGGAGTAGACTTGATGGACCGAATAGCCTAATTCTGCTCCTATGTCTAGGGTCTTAATTTTCATTATCTCATGAATGTCTAGTTTGTCTAATTCCTTCTTGATTCCAAGACATTGTGACAGAAATCTACACTAAAAATGCACCTTGTGAACTTATCCTGCAAGTCGCGTTTGCTGGTATAATTTAACGAGTTTGTGTGAAGGCTGAAGTTCTCCACACTTACCTTTGATGCTACTTTTCTTCCCCTCCTGTGGAGTGCCATACACAGTAGCTGCCCGAGGGAATTCACTCAGCTGACAGCAGTCTACTTCCCAACTCATGCCGATGGCAAGCTTATTCTGAATAAACTGTACTCCGCTATCAATAGACTGGAGGCAAAACACCCCAAAGCCTTGGTCGTTGTAGCCGGGGGCTTCAATCAAACTAACCTCAAGGGCGTGCTGCCAAAGCATGTCTCATCACACCAGGACCCAGAATATCCTCGACCACGCACACTTCCAGATTCAGGGACGGTTTCTTCCCAGCTTTTATTAAGAGTCAAGGGTGTTTGATCGTCATGTGTCCCAGATAGAACAATGACATTCTTACTTGCAGCAGCACAACGGAATATGTAAACATAGTGCACTATAAACTATATCATAAACGAGGAACAAAGTTTAGTGTGTGTATATATACACATACTCACATATATATACATACGTACACATTAAAAACAAACAATAATAGTGCACTAATAATAATAGTCTATTGTAGTTCAGAGCTTATTGGAGGTTGTCGTGTTTAATAGCCTGATGGCTGTAGGGAAGAAGCTGTTCCTGAACCTGATGAGGCGACTGAACCATCCTCGCACAGTAGTCCTGATCTACCGTCTACCTCATTGGAGACCCTCGGACTATCTTTGATCGGACTCTACTGGACATTATCTTGCGCTAAACGTTATTCCCTCTATTCTGTATCTGTACACTGTGGGCGGCTTGATTTTAATCATGTGTATTCTTTTCACTGGCTGGATAGCACGCAACAAAAAACCTTTTCACTGTACCAATGTGACAATAATAAACTAAACTGATAAACGAGACTCAACAAAGGCTGCTGCTCGGGAGTGTGCAGTTGTTGTAAACCGCGTGATGTCCACTACCTGTACTGTGCTTCCCTTCATCCTCTCGTGCTTGCCCTACATTGACAGCCTCTAGTTCCTGCCTGGTCTTGCTGGAACCCTCTCCACATCTCCCCTGCCCTTGCTTGCCTTGTAAGTGCAGTTGCGTATCTTGGATGGTAGACACAAAATGCTGGAGTAACTCAGGACGTGACGTCGCCCATTCCTTCTCTCCAGAGACGCTGCCTGTCCCGCTGAGTTACTCCAGCATTTAATTTCGATTTAAACCAGCATCTGCACTTCTTTCCCACATATGTGTATCTTGGATTATGTGGATACAATATTTATTATTTATTATTTTGAGTACCCAGGTACAATGAAAAGCATTTTGTTGCGTGCTATCCAGTCAGTGAAAAGACTATACATGATTCCAATCAAGCTGTCCACAGTGTACAGATGAGGATAAAGGGAATAATGTGGGTCATTGCATTCACACAGCACGGAAACTGGCCCTTCGGCCCGACTTGTCCATGATGCCCCATCTAAGCTAGCTCCATTTGCCTGCGTTTGGCACATACCCCTCTAAACCTTTCTTATCCATTGGAATATGAATTGAAAACATTTAATTCTCTTTGGAGTGTATTGAGATACCGCAGCCTATATTTTAACCTTCATAGAATGGTTGAAAGTTTCTGACACGGTCTGAAGCCATTTGACCTGTTGTATCCGCGCTGGTGACAGAGATCTCGCCAGCCTTGCCTCACCCCCCCCGCACCAGCTCCAAACCTCACCGGTCATCGCTCCAAGTACTGTTCAGCTTTCCGCCTCCGCTCACCTTGGTTTTGACCCCTCTGCGAGGGAAGTGGTTCTTTCCTATTTACTGTCTAAACCCTTTCTGATGATATGCACTTCAACTGCCTCCCAACATCCTGCGTTCCAATGAAAACAATCCCAGCCTCTCCGATCCTTCCACACGGCTACAACTTTCCAGTGCTCGTAAACGGCTCCTGTGATCACATCCTTCCTGTAAAGTGCTCAGTAATTGAACTGCAGTTTCACGAAGGATGTAAAGTTCAAAAGCTGGAGCCATGCAGCTCCACTGAAATTGCAGAGTTGTGGACGCAAACCAACCTCCCTTCCATCGACTCCATCGACACTTCACGCTGCCTCGGCAAGGCCAGCAGCATAATCAAGGACCAGTCTCACACCGGCCACTCCCTCTTCTCCCCTCTACCATCAGGCAAGAGGTACAGAAGTGTGAAAACGCACACCTCCAGATTCAGGGACAGTTTCTTCCCAGCTGTTATCAGGCAACTGAACCACCCTATCACCAACTAGAGAGCGGTCCTGAACTACAAACAATCTAATTGGAGACCCTCGGACTTCACTGGACTTTAACTTGCACTAAACGTTATTCCCTTTATCCTGTATCTGTACCCTGTGCACGGCTTGAATGTAACCATGTAGAGTCTTTCCGCTGACTGGATAGCACGCTACAAAGAAGCTTTTCACTGTACCTCGTGACAATAGTATGTGACAACAATAATAAACTAAACTAAAAACTATGAACAAAGCTGAGATACATGGATAGGAAAGGTTTAGAGGGCTATGAACCAAACGCGGGCAGGTGGGTCTAGTGTTGATGGGGCATCTTGCATTGGCAAGTTGGGCCGAAGGGCCTGTGCTGTATGACTATGAGATAAAAAACAAAGTGCTGCCCTTGGGTGCCATTCGGTGTGACCCCAAAACCAACCCCCATAGTCGACTGGGTAATGTTCTGGAAAAACTCTGTTAAAAGGAAAACAAATGATTTGTCTTTATTTCAGACTTCAGGCATCTAGAATTTGATTTTCTGTTGACATGAGGAACTGCAGCTGCTGGTTTACAGAAAAAGACGCAGAATGCCTGAGTACCTCAGCGGGTCAGGCAGCATCTCTGGAGAAATGAAATAGGTGACGTTTCGGGTCAGGACCCTTCTTCAGACATGGATAGGTAACCTTTCAGGCCGGGACCCTTCTTCAGACATGGATAGGTAACGTTTCAGGTCTATACCCTTCTTCAGACATGGGTAGGTAACGTTTCAGGTCTATACCCTTCTTCAGACATGGATAGGTAACGTTTCAGTTCTTCAGACATGGATGAGTAACGTTTCGGGTCAGGACCCTTCTTCAGACATGGATAGGTGACGTTTTACGTCGAGACCCTTCTTCAGACATGGATAGGTAACGTTTCGTGTTGGGACCCTTCTTCAGACATGGATGGGTAATGTTTCGGGTCGGGACCCTTCTTCAGGCTGAATGTGTGGGGTGGAGAGGGAAGTAATCTGGAAGAGAGATGGGGCAGGACAAAGCCCAGCAGGTAACGAGTGGATGCAGGTGAGGAGAGGCTGTGAGTGACAGTGGTGGGACAGGAGCCAGAGATGGGAAGGCAGGAGGTGTAGACACAAGAGTTATGTATTGTGAAGCTAGAGTAATGAGGGTGGAGAGGGCAGGTTGAAATAGGTGTGCATACAGGTGGGGCACAGTGGAGAAGAAGTTTGGTAGTGACCTAAAATTGAAGACTTCAATATTCATACCGCTGGGGTGTACTCTACCCAAGTGGAATATGAGGTGCTGTTCCTCCAGTTTGCGTGTGGCCTCACTCTGACAATGGAGGAGGCCCAGGATATGAATGGGAGAGGGAGTTTAAATGGTTAGCCCATCAGCCTTGCTGGACCGAGAACATGTGTTCAGCAAAACTGTTGCCAATGTACAGGAGGTCACATCTGGAACACCGGATGCCGTAGATGAGGTTAGAGGGGCACACGTGAACCTCTGTCCCACCTGCAACGACTGCTGGGCTCCCTGGATGGAGTCGAGGGGGGAGGTATAGGGACAGGTGTTGCATCTCCTGCGGTTGCAGGGGAAGGTACCTGGGGAGGAGGTGGGAAGGGATTCATGAACCAAGGCGTTGCGGAGGGAGTGAACTCCGTGGAAGGCGGAAAGTGGTGGAGATGGGAAGACAATGACTGGTGGTGGGATCCCACTGGAGGTGACAGAAATTTTGGAGGATGATGTGTTGGATGGGGTGAAGAGTGAGGACCAGGACAACTCTTATCCTTGTACCATCTAGGGGGATGGGGAGCGAGAGCAAAACTGTGGGACATAGAAGACGCCGGTGAGGGACCCATCTTTGACAGCAGGAGGAAAATCACATTTACGAAAGATAGAAGACATCTCAATTTGCTGTAACTGATTTATTGGAGCTACATAAAACCTTTCCATCAGGCTCATGAACACTATGCAACACTAACCTCAGCAGCTATGATCTTCTATAGTCTGAATCTTTGGTTGCACGACGGACATTGGCTTTTCACTATTATGATTGCCTAATGCTATTGATTACTAATTTATCGTATTTTTGATTATATATTTACCTGTGTGTTATTGTGGGGCAGTGGGCAGGTGCTATAGACCTGCACGAGAAGGGAGACGCTCCCGCCCCTACGAGTCTCGGGTAGATGAGGCTCGTCAGCCTGGGAAGGCAGTCCATCTAGGAGAGGGAATACTATGATTTAAAACCTCCACTGCCTTGTGGCCATATCCAGTCATGGTAAAAAGCTCCTGGAGTAAACCTCAAGAAAATCCGGAGTGGGAGCCCCTAAGGCAGTTCGTCGTTGTCTACAACCTCGCTCTGGCAGCTCCTGCGACGGCGCTGGTGCCAAACTGTAACGGCCCTGCTGTTCCTTTGGATCGATCAGCGACGTGGAGAGGGGGGACGTGCTGCATGGGCAACAGCCTGTCCTCCATATGACATCGCCCAGGCTCGCATCCGACCAGGATGCATCACCCATGGTCAGTCATGACTGAGGAGGGTCTACTACTACTATTGTGCAAAGTTGCTGCAAGAATTTCATTGTTCCATTCCGGGTGTAAAGGACAATAAACTCTAGACTTGACTCTTGAGTGAAAGAGAAAACAAGTGCTTTGTTTGCATTTCAGCTTTTTGGCATCTCCAAAGTTGATTTCCTGCAACTGAGATATTGGACATATTGCGGAGATAGTTAAAACATAGATTTTACTATTCTGTTTACATGGCGTGTGGTGTGCATATGTGTGTGAGAGAGAGATTATTGAGGGCAGTGATGAAATTGAAGGCCAGTATTGATCTTTGTACCTGTGTGATGTGAATGTGCTTGTGCATCAGTTACATGAAGGGAATTGCTCATCTCATTGACTTCCAAGCTTTGTCCCTGTCTCTTCATTGATACATCAGACGGGCTCATTTCTGTGATGTGGTTGAATGTTGCATCAGCTCTCCTGGTCCACATTGCCCCACGCCTGCCGAGACGTATCACACTTTTCATCTCCTACACTTGGGAATGTGTGTGAAGTTGCATCAAGCTCGTCACAAAACCACGCTTCAAGGCGAATTAAAGCAACATTTATTTGGAGTCACAACGAGTTGCTTATTCATGTCCAAATAAAGGTGTGCGTATTTCTTAAAAAGACACAGAGTGCTGGAGTAACTCGGTGGGTCAGGCAGCATCCCTGGAGAACATGGACACAGAGTGCTGGAGTAACTCAGCGGGTCAGGCAGCATCTCTGGAGAACATGGACACAGAGTGCTGGAGTAACTCGGTGGGTCAGGCAGCATCCCTGGAGAACATGGACACAGAGTGCTGGAGTAACTCAGCGGGTCAGGCAGCATCTCTGGAGAACATGGACACAGAGTGCTGGAGTAAGACAGCGGGTCAGGCAGCATCTCTGGAGAACGTGGATAGGTGGTGTTTTGGGTCGGGACTCTTCATCTGACTCACAGCCAGAAGACGGGGAGTCAAGCTTGCATTGGGCCTCGTTGTAAACGTGCATGAGGTCACAGACCAATGGTATTGGTTTATTATTGTCACGTGTGACAAATAGACAATAGGTGCAGGAGTAGGCCATTCGGCCCTTCAAGCCAGCACCACCATTGTATGTGATCATGGCTGATCATCCACAATCACAATATTGTCACATTTCAAGCTTGAAAGGGTTGAAAAGGTATACGAGGGTGTTGCCAGGAGTCGAGAGTATGAGCTATAGGGAGAGGTTGAGCAGGCTGGGACTTGGAGCGCAGGAGGATGAGGGGTGATCTTATAGAGGTGTACACAATCACGAGAGGAATAGATCCAGTACACGCACAGAGTCTCTCCCAGAGTAGGGGAATCATGACCCTGAGGACATTGGCTTAAGGTGGGGGGGGGGGGGGGCATTTAATAGGAATCTGGGAGGTAAACATTTTACACAGAGGATGGCGGGTGTGTGGAACGAGCTGCCAGAGGAGGTAGTTGAGGCAGGCAGGTGGGATTAGTATAGATTTGGCATGTTGGTCAGCATGGGCAAGTTGAGCCAAAGTGCCTGTTTCAACGCTCTGTGACTTGATGTGTGCCGTGATACGGTGAAAAGCTTTGTGTGCGATCCAGTCAACTCATACTGTACATGAGTACACACACGCCACACACACGTACAGCATACTAGAGTACCGAACGTAGGATTATAGTGAATGGCAGAGGCGTGTAGAATTACAGTCAACAGTAGTCAGGGCCTCGTGTACAGACTGAATGCAGATGCTCTTCACAGTCAACACCTGATCCCTGGAAATAGTCTTGTCACAAGTTAATAAGTCACAGGAGCAGAATTAGGCCATTCGGCCCATCGAGTCTACTTCACCATTCTATCATGGCTGATCTATCTTTCCCTCTCAACCCCATTCCCCTGCCTTCTCCCCATAACCCCTGACACCCGCACTAATCAAGAATCTGTTTAACCTTTCACCCCATCGGCTGTCGCATTCAGCACATGATCCTCTGAAGTTTTCGCCACCTCCAACGGGATCCCACCACTCGTCACATCTTCCCATCTCCACCCCTTTCCGCCTTCCGCAGAGTCCGTTCTCTCCGCAGCCTCCTGGTTAACTCATCCCTTCCCACCCAAACCACCCCCTCCCCAGGTACTTGCCCCTAAAACCGCAAAAGATGCAACACCTGTCCATATATCTCCCCCCTCGACTCTGTCAGGTTTTTCCAGGATGTGTGTGTGCTTGGGGTGTGTGTCAGGGATGTGTGTGTGTGTGTATGTGTAGGGGTGTGTGTCAGGTGTGTGTGTGTCTGTGTCTGTGTTCGTTCTCAGGGGTTTTTCACCCAGAGAGTTGTGAATATGTGGAATTCTCTGCCTCAGAAGGCAGTGGAGGCCAATTCTCTGGATGCTTTCAAGATAGAGATAGACCTCTTAAAGATAGCGGAGTCAGGGGATATGGGGAGAAGGCAGGAACGGGGTACTGATTGGGGATGATCAGCCATGATCACATTGAATGGTGGTGCTGGCTCGAAGGGCCGAATGGCTTACTCCTGCACCTATTGTCTATTGTCTAGGGACCCCGACAGTTCTTTCAGGTGAGACAGAGGTTTACTTGCATTGTGGAGAGAAAGATCTTTCGGAACTGGGAAGAGTTAGATGCAGCACAGAGAAGGAAGGGATCGCCTGTGGTAAAGTGGATCGCAGTGGAGAGTGACAGGGTGGTGATGGGATTCAAAAAGGCTGTCTGGAGTCAGATAAGTAGAGTAGTGAGCATCATTGTTGGAACGAGTGTGATGGAGACACAGACTGGGAGAATGGAAGAGCAGGTGCAGTGAAGTTGGCTGTGAGTCTGGCTTGGCGTGGAGGTGAATCATTTGGAATATAGTGGCGGCACGGTGGCGCAGCGGTAGAGTTGCTGCCTCACAGTGCCAGAGACCCGGGTTAGATCCTGACTACTGGTGCTGTCTGTACGGAGTTTGAACGTTCTCTCCGTGACCACGTGGGTTTTCTCTGGGTGCTCCAGTTTCCCCCCATACTACAAGATGTACACGTTTGGAGGTTAATTGGCTTTGGCAAGGTGTAAATATGTGTGTAGGATAGTGCTAGTGTACGGGGTGATCGCCGGTCAGCGCGGACTCAGTGGGCCGAAGGGCCTGTTACCATGCTGTATCTGTAAAATCTAAAGAGTAAGACTAAGAAAGGGAAGAAAGACCTGGGGAGGGTGAGCACAGAAAAGGCACCAGGAACTGCAGATGCTGGAATCTTGAGCAAAAGGCAAAGTGCTGGAGGAACTCAGTGGGTCAGGCAGCATCAGAGGAAGGACTGGGCAGATGATGCTTCAAATTGGGATTGTACTTCAGACAGAGGAGAATGTGGGGAAAGAATGGAAATTGGTGGAGGTGAAGGTTAAAGTTTTTATAGGGGCATGATGAGAGAGAGAGAGAGAGAGAGAGAGAGAGAGAGAGAGAGAGAGAGAGAGAGAGAGAGAGAGAGAGAGAGAGAGAGAGAGAGGCAGTGATAGATGAGTTCAGGGAAAGGACTTGACAGCTTTGGAACAGTTGAGAATTTTTCTTTTCAGCGAGTTGTGTTCTGAAACCTAATGCATGAAAGGGGGTCGGGAACGTATTCATTGGAAGTTTTCTAAAGGGATTTTGAGTGATCCTGCAAAGAGAATGATTTTGTGAGGAACAGGAGCGACTCAGTGGTGCAGCAGTAGAGTTGCTGCCTTAGAGCGCCAGAGACATGGGTTTGATCCTGACCACAAGTGCTGTCCGTACGGAGTTTGTACGTTCTCCGTATGACCTGCGTGGGTTTTCTCCAGGTGCACCGCTTTCCTCCTGCATTCCAAAGACGTACAGATTTGTAGGTTAATTGACTTGATATAATTGTAAATTGGCCCTATTGTTTGTATGAGAGCGTTAGTGTGCGGGGATCGCTGGCTGGCGCTGACTCGGTGGGCCGAAGGGCCTGTTTCCATGTGTAAGAAAGAACTGCAGATGCTGGTTTAAATCGAAGGTAGACACAAAATGCTGGAGTAACTCAGCAGAACAGGCAGCATCTCTGGAGAGAAGGAATAGGAGACGTTTCGGGTCAAGACCCTTCTTCAGACTGATGTCAGGGGAGTGGGCGGGACAGAGATAAAATGTAGTCGGAGACAGTGGGAGAACTGGGAAGGGGGAGGGGATGGAGAGAGAGGGAACGTAAGGGCTACTTGAAGTTAGAGAAGTCAATGTTCATACCGCTGGGGTGTAAACTACCCAAGCAAAATATGAGGTGCTGTTCCTCCAATTTGCGCTAGGCCTCACTCTGACAATGGAGGAGGCCCAGGACAGAAAGGTCAGATTGGGATGGGAGGGGGAGTTAAAGTGCTGAGCCACCCGTAGATCAGGTAGGTTAAGGTGGATTGAGCGGAGGTGTTCAGTAAAACAATGACCGAGCCTGCGCTTGGTCTCGCCGATGTGGAGAAGTTGACACCCGAAACAGCGGATACATGAGATGAGGTTGGAGGAGATGCAGGTGAACCTCTGCCTCATGTGGACCAACTGTTTGGGCTTGTTTCCATGTTGTAATCAGTAAAGTCTAAAGAAAAAGATGGGAGATGAGGCACTCGCTGGCACAGGTTTGATGGGCTAAACATCCTATGGCACTGACTCGATTTAATGTTCTTTAACCTCTGAGCAGTTCACTCTCATATTTTATGTTTCACAAAAATGTCACATTTCTACTTGGGGGAATTTGAGATTATGATTGTGTTAAGATCATTTTTAGAATATAGCCACATTGAAGACAAGTGTTGTTCGAGCTACTAATGTGGTGCATTAGAGAATATTGCAAAATGTCAGCTCAGACATCACTGGTTTGTTTTTTTTTAAAAAGATTTTTGGTTAATTATTCAATGTTAGCTTTTGTTTAGACTCGTGATTCTGTGCCACAAATGTTTAACATTATCAGAATTTACTGCTTGGATACATACGCAAGAGTCTTCGGATAGGGAAATTGAAAGTAAAACACAAACTGCTGGAAGAACTCAGTGGGCAGCCCAGTGGCGCAGTGGTAGAGTTGCTGCCTCACAGCGCCAGAGACCCAGGTTCCATCCTGACTACGGGTGCTGTCTGTACGGAGTTTGCACGTTCTCCCCATGACCGCGTGAGTTTTCTCTGGGTGCTTCGGTTTCCTCCCACACTCCAAAGACGTGCAGGTTTGTAGGTTAATTGGCTTCTGTAAATTGTCCATGGTGTGTAGCAGGGGTCGGCAATCTACGGCCCCCGGGCCAAATGTGGCCCATAATCCGAAATCATCCGGCCCGCAGCGGATTTTCTTTCCCCGTAATCATCCGGCCCGCAGACTTCCGTCATCTCCGGTACCTCCCGGGCCCAAGGCCGTGGCGCCCAGGCACGATGATGAAAGGAAGCCTGCCCTGGTGGCCACAATGGCGGAACCGCCGAACGGCGAGGAATGGCGAGCAGCGCCGAACGCCAAGCTCTGGCTGTACCGCATCCTGCACTAAGCCGCCGGCCCGGCCGCGCACCTTCTGTGTCTGGGCTTCACTGTCGGGATCGGGGTTAATAGGCCGGGGACGAGTGAGTGTGATATTTGAGCCAGCGCCTTCAGGACAGAGCAATGGTCCATAGGTACGCCATGTTCGTGAGCGCCCGTAACTAGGGGCCATTGCTCCGGGCGGCGTCCTCAAAGGGGCGGGATCTATGTGAACACGTGATTTAATGCCTGCCATCCGGAGTGGGATGCATGTGTACACGTGATAGATGTGGCCCGCCATCCGCTCACAGACATGCGTTCTGGCCCCTATGCAGCACAAGGTTGCCGACCTCTGGTGTATAGGATAGAATTAGTGCACGGGTGATCGATGGTCGGCGCGGACTTGGCAGGCCAAAGCGCCCCTATCCACGCTGTATCTGTAAACTTAACCAAAACTAAACTTAATCTGTGGAGAGAACGGACAGACGGGTTGGATCCCTCTGTCGGGAATGATTACGCCCTCGCTTCAGAGAGTTTTGATCTCCTTCCACGCATTGATGACTTGCACACATGCTGGTCATGGCAACAGCTTGTGTTCATACGGCAGCTTCATTGTGAATGCCTGTCCCAAGACATTGCTCAGCAGGCCACCAATAAAGGCAATCTCACTTAGTTTGTGAAACGGTGGTGGGGAAAGGGCAGGGTACGGCCATCTATGTGAAACTCTGCTGTAGTTTATTGTGTCAGGTGGAGTGTCACTGCTCCTGTGATTGCATCCAACTCGGTCCATCTGTCAGATCCGTGCTTCGTGATGTCAACCCACAGGCCCTCAACAGACCTGATCTCAGTGCAGGCAGGTGGGAGGCATGGCTGCCCCGCTCACAATACATCTCAGTCTTGGCACAACGCAGCACCTCCCCTTCCATCAGCTTCCTGCAGGGGTGCAGCTGACATGCAGCATGGTCAGCGTGCAGCAGAGGCAAGAGCGCTCTGTGCTGCATCCAGCTGCAACTGTGCCGCTGCGCCACTCCGTCAGTTCTCAGCAAAGCCTTTGGCCGTCTGAGGGACAGCGTGTTTGAAAATCAACATCTGAACCTACCTGATCTCCCGATTGATAAACACTTTAACGCCCACTCCCATTCCCACACTGACCTTTCTGTCCTGGGTAGACAGAAATGCTGGAGAAACTCAGCGGGTGAGGCAGCATCTATGGAACGAAGGAATAGATGATGTTTTGGGTCGAAACCCTTCTTCAGACGGGTCTCCACCCGAAACGTCACCTATTCCTTCGCTCCATAGATTGCATCCAACAATTTTTGTCTTCCTTCGATTTTTCCAGCGTCTGCAGTTCTTTCTTAAACATTTTTGTCCTGGGCCACATTGTCAGTGAGGCCGCGTGCAAACTGGAGGAACAGCACCTCATATTTGGCTTGTGCAGCTTATACCCCAGCGATATGAAGATCTAGTAACCCTGGCTTTCCATTTCTCTCCATCCCTCCCCCATCAGTTGTACAGGGTCTGCAGTTGTACAGGGTCTTGGTGAGACCACACCTGGAGTATTGCGTACAGTTTTGGTCTCCTAATCTGAGGAAAGACATTCTTGCCATGGAGGGAGTACAGAGAAGGTTCACCAGACTGATTCCTGGGATGTCAGGACTTTCATATGAAGAAAGACTGGATAGACTTGGCTTGTACTCGCTAGAATTTAGAAGATTGAGGGGGGATCTTATAGAAACTTACAAAATTCTTAAGGGGTTGGACAGGCTAGATGCAGGAAGATTGTTCCCGATGTTGGGGAAGTCCAGGACAAGGGGTCACAGTTTAAGGATAAGGGGGAAGTCTTTTAGGACCGAGATGAGAAAATCATTTTTCACACAGTCTGGTGAATCTGTGGAATTCTCTGCCACAGAAGGTAGTTGAGGCCAGTTCATTGGATATATTTAAGAGGGAGTTAGATGTGGCCCTTGTGCTAAAGGTATCAGGGGGTATGGAGAGAAGGCAGGTACAGGATACTGAGTTGGATGATCAGCCATGATCATATTGAATGGCGGTGCAGGCTCGAAGGGCCGAATGGCCTACTCCTGCACCTATTTTCTATGTTTCTATTACATTTTTATCTGTCACGTTCCCCTAGCTAGCAATGACCTATACTACATTTTCTTGATCTACGTCCCATTGATGTCTTGTTTTCACACCTTACACTTCATACCTCATCCACTTGCTCCATCGTTCCTATGCCCGCCTGGATAAGCCGGGAAGCATTGTGAGAGTCGTGTGCTTTGACTTCTCAAGTGCTTTTAACACTTTCCTGCACTGCTAGGGAGCAAACTAAGGAAGATGCGGGTGGATGCTCCATTGGTGTCCTGGATCACCTACTACCTGACTGGACGACCACAATATGCCAGGCTACAGAACTGTGTCTCGGACATGGTGGACAGCAACATAGTGGCCCCACAGGGGACAGTCTTCTCTCCCTTCCTGCTCAGCATCTACACCTAGGACTTCAGATATAACTCTGTCTCCTGCCACCTGCAGAAGTTTTCAGATGACTTTGCACTTGTGGGCTGCATCAGTGAGGGGAGGGAAGCTGAATACAGAGGTGTAGTCAACGACTTTGTTGAGTGGTGTGGGCTGAATCACCTGCAGCTCACACCGACAAGACTAAGGAGTTAGTGGTGGACTTTAGGAGGAGAGGAACACCTCTGTCCCCTGTCTCCATCAATGGTGTGGATGTGCAGATTACCAGGGAGTACAAATACCTTGGAGTGTACCTGGACAGTAAATTGGGCTGGTCCAGGAACACTGAGGCCCTGAACAAGAAGGGACAGAGCCAGCTATACTTTTTGAGACGGCTCCGCTCCTTCAACATCTGCAGTAAGATGCTGCAGATGTTCTACCAATCGGTGGTAGCCAGTGCCATCTTCTTCACTGTCGTGTGCTGGGGCAGCAGGGCGAAGGCCGCGGATTCCAATAGGATCAACAAACTCAACAGGAAGGCTGGCTCCATCCTGGGGGTGGAATTGGATTCATTGGAGATGGTCTTGGAGAGGAGGATGCTCCACAAACTGCGGAGCATCCTGGACAATACAGCACACACTAGTCAACCTGAGGAGCACCTTCAGACTGGTTCCACCAAGATGCAGTGCAGAACGCCACAGGAGATCCTTCTTCCCTGTGGCTGTCAAACTGTACAACTCCTCCCCCTTCTGTCTTGGGGTAGACTGATTCCCCCAATCTTTGTACATGCCCAATCCTTTCCATTCATCATTTTGATTTCATGTTTCATGTATCTTGTGTTTTATGACTGTTGGCAAATCACTTTCCCTCCTGGGATCAATAAACTTCTATCATATCGTATCGTTTACAGGGTTTCGACCCGAAAGGTCACCCATTCCTTCTGTCCAGAGATGCTGCCTGTCCCGCTGAGTTACTCCAGCATTTTGTGTCTATCCAACCCGGTGAGTGGGCTACTGTGAGCCCCTGCCTCCTATTGTTCTACCAGGTGGCGCAGCGGTAGAGTTGCTGCCTTACAGCGCCAGAGACCCGGGATTCATCCCGACTAGCGTTGCTGTCTGTACGGAGTTTGTACGTTCTCCCCATGACCGCGTGGGTTTTCGCCGAGATCTCTGGTTTCCTCCCACACTCCAAAGACGTACAGGTTTGTAGGTTAATTGACATAGTATAAATGTAAATTGTCCCTAGTGTGTGTCAGATAATGTTAATATGCAGGGGTCACTGGTCAGCGCGGACGTGGTGGGCTGAAGGGCCTGTTGCCACACTGTATCTCTGTATCTCTAAACTAATTGCTGTAGCCCCGTCACGCGAGGGCACGGTTTGGGGATGCTGCTTCATAGAT
Organism: Amblyraja radiata; assembly: GCF_010909765.2. Lineage (NCBI taxonomy): Eukaryota > Metazoa > Chordata > Chondrichthyes > Rajiformes > Rajidae > Amblyraja > Amblyraja radiata. The sequence goes on along the minus strand of NC_045956.1, from coordinate 32,896,158 downwards.
GCACAAGGCGTTGCCTTTACATTCAGTCCCCTCACTCATCCCTCCCGACACCCCTTGAAAAGAAAATAATGTGCTTCCTTGGCATCTCCATAATTAGCAGCCAGTCTTGGCAGCGGGTGGGAGTTTTGCCATACGTGGCTTCTTGATATGCTCTGTACTACTGTTGGGTTTCTTTAAGATGAACGCTCAGCGATTAGCACTGATGATGCAACAAATCAGACTTTTAAAAGGAAGAGTTTGTGTTTATAAGCCATCTTCTAGCAGGCAAAAGTGCTTTAACGCCAGTGAAGTGCGTTGAATCAATAGTATTTTACTTGCGACATAGTTAAGGGCCTGTCCCACTTAGACTATTTTTTTTATTTTTTAAATTGATTTTTATTAGAAGCAGTGTACAAAAGTATAAACCGCGGCATATGACATAATACATTTATTGTACAGCTTCAATTTTAGTTTTTAGCCAAAGATGAGAAAGAAGAAGAGAGAAAAAGCAAGAGAGAGAGAGAGAAAGTGAAAGGGAAAGTGAATGTGCAAGAATAGAACCCCTAGACTACCAAAATGGTGTAGCTGAAGAGTGAGTAAGTAAAAGAAATAAGAAAAATGTAGAGAAATAAAAAGACAAAAACAGAAAGAAAAACAAAAAGTGATGATATACGTGCTTCATTTCTCTCCCCACCCATCACCCAACCCATAATTCGATTTAATTCCAAAATTGTGTTGCACCATACTATCCTTGTAATGAATCAATGAATAGAGTCCATATCTTCGAAAATTGCTCTGATTTTTCTGCTAAGACAGGTCTCATATTTTCAAGATGTTGCATCTCAGACATGTTTGTAATCCACATTTTAAGAGTAAGGGCAGATGTATTTTTCCAGAATTGAAGTATGAGATTTTTCGCCGTTATCAGGCCATAATTAAGGAAACGTCTTTGAAATATTGATAGCTCAGGGCAGGCTTCTGATGTTCCGAAAATAATCATTTCCGTGTGGGGGTCCAGTTTTGTTTTTAATGTTTTTGAGAACATTTCAAAAATTCCTTTCCTAAAGTTATGTAGTTTTATGCAAGAGGCGAAGGAATGTGTTATAGTTGCTTCTTGAAGGAGACATTTGTCACAAATAGGAGATACATTTGAAAAGATCTTATTCAGTTTAGTCTTTGAATAGTAGAATCTGTGCAGTGTTTTAAATTAGATTAAAGTGTGTCTAACATTAATCGAACAATTGTGTATATATAAAAGATTTTCTTCCCATCTGTCCTTTAGAATTTTTAGGCCTAGTTCCTCTACCCAGTCTCTTCTAATTGCGTCTGACGATGGAATATCTATATTTAGAAGGGTGTTATACAAATATGATGTTAAATTGTTTGACTCTGAGTTTCTATTCATACATTCATCAACTTAGGCTATTTTTTAGGCGACTGCCGGCGACTAGGCTGTCGCCACATGGTTGCCGGGGTGTCGCCTGGGTGTCGAGACCCTTCTTCAGACTGATGTCGTAACTTATAATCTTTAATCAGGTCTTAACCTTTCTATTGATCTCTTCCAGTTTGTGGCGATATCCATGGGCAGTTCTTCGATTTGATGAAGCTGTTTGAGGTTGGTGGATCTCCAGCATCTACTCGCTACCTCTTCCTGGGCGACTACGTGGACAGAGGCTACTTCAGCATTGAAGTGAGTACACCGCAGATGAGATAAAGGTCACACCTTTACAATGGAGATGGAGAGGGATTTCTTTAGCCAGAGGGTGGCGAATTTGTAGAATTCATTGCCACTGGTGGCTGTGGAGGCCAAGTCTAGGTGTATTTTTAAGGTGGCGATTGGCAGGTTCTTGATTAGTACGGGTGTCAGAGGTTATGGGGAGAAGGCAGGAGAATGGGGATCATAACGTCATAATTGATAGGAGCAGAATTAAGCCATTTGCCCATCAAGTCTACTCTACCATTCAATCATGGCTGATCTATCTCTCCCTCCTAACCCCATTCTGCTGCCTTTCCCAGTCCATCTGCACATTGAAATCCCCCATGACCACCGTAGCATTGCCTTTCTTACATGCCAATTGTATCTCCTGATGTAACTTGCATCCTATATCGTAGCTCTGAGAGGGAAAAGTAGATCCGCCAAGATTGAATGGTGGAGTAGACTTGATGGGACGAATTCTGGTCCTATGTGTTATGAACATGAGCTAAGATGCGATTGTGGTCAGCTGGTGAGGTAGGAAAGGAGCTTAGTCCCTGCAGATCCATGAACTCATTCCACTCAGCGGGTCAGGCAGCATCTCTGCAATACATGGATGGGCGATGTTTCGGGTTGAGACCCTTCTTCAGACGCATTGTAGTAGTTTAGTTTAGTTTAGTTTATTGCCACGTGTACCGAGGTGCTGAGAAAAGCTTTTTTGTCTAGTGCTATCCAGTCAGCAGAAAGACTGTATATGATTACACTCAAGCCGTCCACAGTGTACAGATACAGGATGAAGGGAATAACGTTTAGTGCAAGATAAAGTTCAATTAGAGATAGTGCGAGGGTCTCCAATGAAGTAGACGGGAGGTCAGGACCATCTTCTAGTTGTTGATCGAATGGTTGAGTTGGGGGGAGAAACATAGAACATAGGAATGTCATCGATGTGGGTTCATTGTTAAGATTGATCCCTCTGACTGCTGGCCGAATGTTGTCGGGTTAATCCGCTGTTTAATGTTGGAAGACTTTGTTGCCCTTGGCAACTAAAATGATGCCTTTCAGAAACGGAGCTGGCTTTGAAGCTCTGAATTAATGCTTGTGATCAGTGAGGCATTACTCTGGTCGTTCATTAATTTGTGTCTCTATCCCTGGGCCTTACTGAGTTCATCAGGTATACTTTCCACTGGATTAAAATATTGAAGGTTAGGGCCAGTACCAGCCAAAGATGTTTTTGTGGAACGTTAAATGTTTAAATGCTTCATTATTTCGTCTGGTACTAGCTTAGTTTAATTTAGTTTATTAGTTCAGTTCAGTTTAGTTTATTGTCACGTGTACCGAGGTAGTGTAAAGATTTTGTTGTGTGCTATCCAGTCAACAGAAAGACAATACATGATCACAAACGAGCCATTTACAGATACATGATAAGGGATTAACGTTTCGTGCAAGGTAGAGCCAGCAAAGTCCGATCAAGATTGGTCCACAAAGAGGTAGAGAGTTGTTCAGGACCGCTCCCTGCTTGTGGTAGGATGGTTCAGTTGCCTGATAACAGCTGGGAAGAAAAATCCACGACCCTGAATATGGTGGTACGTCTGTACCTATATTGTCACGTGTGCCAAGATACAGTGCAAAGCTTTTGTTTATGTAAGTAGTCCTCATGGAAACTTTATTTTCTATGTGATTGACAATATTTTTCCCAGGATAGAGAATTCACAAATGAGAGGGCACAGGCTTAAGGTGAGCTTTAACAGGGACCGCCACAGTTTTTTTCACTCAGAGGGTAGTCCGTATCTGGAACGAGCTGCCAGAGGAAGCTATAGCGGCGGATACAGTTATGACTTTTTAAAAGACATTTGTGTAGATATATGGTTAGGAGGGGCTTAGAGAGCCATGGGCCAAATGCAGATAAATGGAACTAGTCCAATAGGTTAACTTGGTTGACACAGGCACTCTCCCCCCCACCTCGAACTTTCCCTCCCCTCCCCTCTCCCATCAGGCAAGACAGTTCAGACAGTTTCTTCCCAGCTGTTATCGGGCAACTGAATCATCCTATCACCAACTAGAGAGCGGTCCTGACCTCCCATTTGCTGCACTGGAGAGCCTAGGACTATCTTTAATTGTACTTTACTGGACTTTACCTTGCACTAAACGTTATTCCCTTTATCCTGTATCTGTACACTGTGGACGGCTTGATTGTAATCATGTACAGTCTTTCCGTTGACTGGATAGCACGCAACAAAAGTTTTTCACTGTACCTCAGCACACGTGACAATAAACTAAACTAAAGTAAATGGACAAGAGGGCCGATGTGGCCTGTTTCCGTGCTACATTGCTCGATGACTCTATTTTCCCCATCTAATTAAATGGAAGATGGTTACAAAATGCAAGTTAGATGCATGAAAACAATTGCAGTTCAGTTTAGTTTATTGTCATGTGTACCGAGGTACAGTGTAAAGCTTTTGTTGCGTGCTATCCAGCCAGCAGTAGACAATAGACAATAGGTGCAGGAGTAGGCCATTCGGCCCTTCGAGCCAGCATTCAATATGATCATGGCTGATCATTCCCAATCAGTACCCCGTTCCTGCCTTCTCCCCATATCCCCTGACTCCACGATCTTTAAGAGCCCTATCTAGCTCTCTCTTGAAAGTATGCAGAGAACCTGCCTCCACCGCCCTCTCAGGCAGAGAATTCTACAGACTCACAACTCTCTGTGTGAAAAAGTGTTTCCTCATCTCCGTTCTAAATGGCTTACCCCTTATTCTTAAACTGTGGCCCCTGGTCCTGGACTCCCCCAACATCGGGAACGTGTTTCCTGCCTCTAGCGTGTCCAAACACTTATCAATCTTATATGTTTCAATAAGATCCCTTCTCATCCTTCTAAACTCCAGACTGCACAAGCCCAGCCGCTCCATTCTCTCAGCATATGACAGTCCCGCCATCCCGGGAATTAACCTTGTAAACCTACGCTGCACTCCCTCAATAGCAAGGATGCCCTTCCTCAAATTAGGGGACCAATACTCCAGGTGTGGTCTCACTAGGGCCCTGTACAACTGCAGATGGACCTCTTTGCTCCGATACTCAACTCTCTTGTTATAAAAGGCCAACATGCCATTCGCTTTCTTCACTGCCTGCTGTACCTGCATGTTACAGACATGCAGAAAGACATGATTGAAATCGAGGCGTTTACAGTGTACATGATAAGGGGAATAACGTTTAGTGCAAAGTAAAGCTAGTAAAGTCCGATCAAGGATAGTCCGAGGGTCACCAACGAGGTAGATAGTAGTTCAGCACTGCTCTCTGGTTGTGGTTTACAGGAGTGTGTTCGCTGTCTGAGATGGATGATGGATTCATTCATTTGTCTCCATTAATGCTGGAGCCAGTGTCTCCACGCGCCGTTCACAATTATTCCTGACAGGTGTCCCACTAGGTAAAGAGTTATTCAGCTTTCTCTGCCAAGCCACACTGTCTCAGCTCATTTGCGTACACATTACACTGGTGACCTTGTTTGTGACTCGGAGACTCTGTTTGTCTTTCAGTGTGTGTTATACCTCTGGGCCTTGAAAATCCTGTATCCAAAAACGTTGTTTCTCCTTCGCGGGAATCACGAGTGTCGGCATTTGACGGAGTATTTCACCTTTAAGCAGGAATGTGAGTATGGATTGTTCTGTTGTGTGTGTGTTACCTTGATGCTGCTGTACTGACCCACCACTAATGGGCAGTGTCGCAAGGTAAACCTTCATGTTATTGATTAGACCAGTGTCATGTTCTGGGCCTGCTTGAGGCGGCTTTAAAACAGAGTCGTGATAGCAATGTCAGATTTCATGATGTGTTTTTATTTATTTATTTATTTTTCTGTAAGTTGAAGGGGAAAAGATGTAACAGGAATCTGAGGGGTAACTTTTTCACACCATTTCACGGTGGGTGTATGGAACAAGCTGCCAAAGGAGGTAGTTGAGGCTGGGACTATCCCAACATTTAAGAAACAGTTCGACAGGTACATGGATAGGACAGGTTTGGAGGGATATGGACCAAATGTGGGCAGGTGGGACTAGTGTAGCTGGGACATGTTGGTCGGTGTGGGCAAGTTGGGCTGAAGGGCCTGTGTCTATGATGTATGACTACATATTCTCTATGTGTACTGTGTTTACAGGCCTGTTATGATGATGCTGCAGATAAGAGTTTCATTGTTCTGCTTTTGGTACATATGACAATTAAACATATAGAGTTTAGAGATGCCATGGAGACAGCATGGAAACAGGCCCTTCGGCCCACCGAGTCCATGTCGACCATTAGTCACCCGTTCACACTAGTTCTATGTTATCCCACTTTCTCATCCACTCCCTACACACAAGGCGCAATTTACAGAAGCCAATTTACTAACCTACAAACCTGTACGTCTTTGAGATGTGGGAGGAAACCGGAGCATCCGGAGGCAGAACGTACCAACTCCACACAGACAACACCCGAGGTGAGGATGGGACCTGGGTCTCTGACGCTGTGAGGCAGCAGCTTCTCTATAGGCCTCCGCGCGGCCCCTGATGCGTCAACTCATTCTTGACTTTTTAAGTTGGGCCAGACAATGTTCAGGGGCGATTTCAAGAGTCACAAGTGTTTAATTGTCATGTGTACCAACAACGGAATAATGAAATCCTTTCTTGCTGCAAGTAACAAGCCTGTAAACATAACAACGCACAGATAATGCGTATCAATCAAACATACAATCAATTAATAACTGTAATATTAAATAACCATAATAGTGCAACACTGAAGTCGATAGTGCAACCACAGACACAGTCCATAGAAGATCACAGTTGCTGAGGTTTGTTGGGCAGTGCTCAAGAGCCCGATGGTTGTTGGGAAGAAGCTGTTCTTGAACCTGGAGGTCACAGTTTTCAGGCTCCTGTACCTTCACGATGGTAGCAGTGAGATGAGAGCGTGGCCAGGGTGGTGTGGGTCTCTGATGATGCTGGCTGCCTTTCTGATGGTGGGGAGGTCAGTACCCGTGATGGACCAGGCAGCGTCCACCGCTCTCTAGCCTCCTTCGTTGCCAGGCATTTGAGTTACTGAACCAGGCCATGGTGCAACCAGTCAGTGTACTCTCTACCAAACCACCGGTGGAAGTTCAATAGAGTATTTGTCGAAAAACCAACTCTCTTTAGAATTCTTAGGAAGTAGAGATGTTGGTGATCTTCCTTTGAGATTGCAATGATGTGCTGGGTCTCGGAGAGATCTTCAGAGTTGAACCTTACGCTGCTGACCCTCTTCACCCCCGTCCCCTCGATGAACACGGGTTGTGGATCCCCTGCTTTACCCTCCTGAATTAGGAATTAGCAGAGATTTGGTGGTGTTCAACATTACTAATGATTAATCTCTAATGATTTTGATGGAGTAAATGAGGAGGTGTGTTTCCAGTGCAGAGAGGATTATTAGCCCATGGGGATGGGGGCAGATTAAAAACAATTGGCAAATCATTCTCTCAATGATAAAATGGTGCTTTATTGTCATGTGCAAAGTGTTAAGACACAGTGAAATAATGTTCGTACCTACAGTCCAGTAGAGTATTGCTGTACCCAAGCACATCCCCGATTAGCAAGTGTACAGAAATAGTCCACGGATCCCGCATGCAAGAGACGCCATGTTTTGGCACCATTTTCCAAGTCCAGTCCGTGCTCTAGTTGTTATGAGCGGTGCCCGTTCCAGGCGAGCCCCAGGCTGCTGCACGGCCTCCAGCCGTCGCCTTCCTTGGACGTGTGGATCGTCCAGTGAACCCACGTCCCTCTCCTCACCCGTCTACCTTTGTTCCCCGGGGTTCCTCCCACAGCTGACCTGGACGGTGCGTTAGGCCAGACCCCGGTTCCCTCTCCTCTCCCACCGGCCTCGTTCCTCGCCCGTCACGTCTGTCATCACCGGCTCCATCCTCCCGGTCTCTGGTCTTCAGGGGACGAGCAGGGGCCGACTCGGTGACTCCCCCTACAGGCCGGGGCCCCCCACCGTGTGCTACAAGCAGGGGCCGACTCGGTGACTCCCCCTACAGGCCGGGCCCCCCCACCGTGTGCTACAAGCAGGGGCCGGCTCGGTGACTCCCCCTACAGGCCGGGCCCCCGGGTGCTACGAGCAAGGGCCGACTCAGCTGCTCCCCCTGCAGGCCGTGGTGCTTCCTGTTGGAGCTTCAGGTGTGTTACATTGTGGGGGATAACAATGGTGTGCAGTTGAGCGAGGATCGCAGAGCCAGCATAGGCACCATGTCCTGCATTGCTTTTCTATTCCAATTAACTTCAAGAGCTTGTGACATTCACATGTTGTGCCGTGCAGGCAATGGGAAAATGACAGCTTGCACCAACTGGTAATGTATGGCTGAATTCCCACAGAAGCTCTCTGATCTTCCATTCCTTGTGTGATCTGCAATCAAAAGCCACTGTTGCCGCCGCACTTGTGTTCACCTCTGCCGCTGTTTGTCCAGCTGTAAGCAGCACATCTGTCTGCCTCTGCAGCTGGCAAAGTGGTTGGTGTGTGAGTGCAAAGAACGGCCGCTGAGAACGACCATGAAAGGTGGAAGAAGTGTGTTGGGACGGGGAGCTGGAGCGTTGCCTGCTTGCAAGTGCTGTCAAGCTGGAGAGGGCGCAGAGAAGATTTACAAAGATGCTGCCAGGACTCAAGGGCCTGAGCTATAGTGAGAGGTTGAGCAGGCTAGGACTCTATTCCTTGGAGCGCAGGAGGATGAGGGTGTGATCTTATTAGAGGTGTACAAAATCATGAGCGGAATAGATCAGGTAAACGCAGAGAGTCATTTACCCAGAGCAGGAGAATCGAGAACCAGAGGACTTAGGTTTTATGTGAGGGGAGAGAAATGTCATAGACCCTGGAGGGGGGTATCTTTTTACACAAAAGGTAGTGGGTGTATGGAACAAGCTGTGGAGGAGGTAGTTAAGACAGGTTCCATCGCAATGCTTAAGAACTGACTCTATGAAACATTTGGACAGGTACAGGGATAGGACAGGTTTAGAGGGGTGTGGACCTAGCGCAGGCAGTGTGACTAGTGTAGATGGGGCATGTTGGTCGCTGTGGGCAAGTTGGGCCAAAGGGCTGGGCTACACACTGTACGACAATGACGCTCTCTATGACTCCTAATCGTGAAGCATTTTCTACCTCGGGCATCGGAGGTGTGTCAGCTGTCCGTGAGGTTTATCCTGTGCTCAGAGCTTTTGAGAGTTGGGAAACTGCAAGTCAAGTCAAGTTTATTTGTCACACACACATACGAGATGTGCAGTGAAATGAAAAGTGGCAATGCTCGCGGACTTTGTGCAAAAAACAAACAAACAAATAAACTACAAACAGAATGGAACAAAATCACATATTCTTTTACATATTACATATTGTGGGAGGAAGGAAAAAGGAAAAAAAACAGCAATTAAAAAAAAGCAGTAGAATGGTACAGTAAAGTTAGTCCCTGGTGAGGTAGGAGTTTACAGTCCTAATGGCCTCTGGGAAGAAACTCCTTTTCAACCTCTCCGTTCTCACAGCATGGCAACGGAGGCGTTTGCCTGACCGTAGCAGCTGGAACAGTCCGTTGCAGGGGTGAAAGGGGTCTCCCATGATCTTATTGGCTCTGGAGTTGCACCTTCTGATGTATAGGTCCTGAGGAGGGGCGAGTGAAGTTCGGCATAGTGCGTTCGGCCGAACGCACTACTCTCTGCAGAGCCTTCTTGTCCTGGACAGAGCAGTTCCCAAACCAAATCGTGATATTTCTGGACAAGATGCTTTCCACAGCCGCTGAGTAGAAGCACTGGAGGATCCTCAGAGACACTCTGAATTTCCTCAATTTTGGACCAGAAAGAATGCGATGGCGCGGAAACTCTTCGTTGTCTCCATGTTTCGCTGAAGCAATACTGCCTGACTTTGACCTGGAACATACAAGCTGCTGTCAGGAGCCCTGTGGTGTGAACTACCTGTTCTGCTGCCAAGTCACGTTCTCAGAAACTCTTGGCAGCGTACTTTGTTGCAGACGTGTACGTGAAGCACCTGCTGCCTGCCTCTGCCTCTTGCTCTCTGCCCGGCTGACTGTAGAGATACAGCACGGAAACAGGCCCTTCGGCCCACCGAGTCTGTGCTGGCCAGCGATCACCCTGTACACTCGCACTATCCTACACACTGGGGACAATTTACAATTTTACTCAAGCCAATGAACCTACAAACCTGCACGTCTTCGCTGTGAGGCAGCAACTCTACCGCTGCGCCACCGTACCGACAATGAAACAAACTGGTGTGCAGCCGCTTCCTTAAAGAGTATGTCTGTCGATCTCTGCAGCGCATTCCCCAGAGGTTCGCTAACAGCAGCAGGCAGCAATGGTGAATCACCTTGGCACTGACTCTACTGATGAATTGTGGCCGAAAGTCTGCCCAGAAAGGCAGATTGTCAAAGCTGGAGAAGCAAAGTGACTTGAGGAGGGAGGGTTGTGAGCTGGCACTCTCAGCAGCAGAAGCCGCAGCTGCCAGTGCTATCAGTGATGCCACAGCGGTAGAGTTGCCGCTGTCTTACAGTGCCAGAGACCCGGGTTCCATCCGGGTCAAAATCCAAGGGGTAAACCTTTATGTCTCAATATCGGAGGTTGAGGCACAGATAGGGTAGACAGTCAGAACCTTTGTCCCTAGTGTGGAAATATCAAAGACTAAAAGGCATAGCTTTCAGATGAGAGGGGTAAAGTTTGAAGGAGATGTACGGGACACGTTTTTTTTTACAGAGTGAGTGAGTGGTGGGCTCCTGGAACGTGTTACCAGGAGTGGTGGTGGAGGCACTCACTACACGCTAAGGGCAATTTACAGAGGGCAATTAACCTACAAACCCACATATCTTTGGCATGGGGGAGCTTTGGACAGTACTGGGCCTGCACTCGCTGGAGTTTAGAAGGATGAGGAGGGGGTGGTGGGGGGGGGGGGGGTCCTCATTAAAACGTACCAAATAGTGAAAGGCTTGGATAGAGTGGATGTGGAGAGGATGTTTCCACTAGTGGAAGAGTCTAGGACCAGAGGGCATAGCTTCAGAATTAAAGGATGTCCCTTTAGGAAGGAGATGAGGAGGAATTTATTTAGAGGGTGGTGAATCTGTGGAATTCTTTGCCACAGACGGCTGTGGAGGTCAGGTCAATGGATACTTTTAAGGCAGAGATAGATTCTTGATCAGTGCGGGTGTCAGGGGTTATGGGGAGAAGGCGGGAGAATGGGGTTGGGAGGGAGAGATAGATCAGCCATGATTGAGTGGCGGAGTAGACTTGATGGGGGCCGAATGGCCTAATTATTCTCCTATCATATATGACCTTATGAAGCCGGAGCATGCAGAGGAAACCCAGGCGGTCACAGGCAGATCGTGCAATCTCCACATAGACAGCACAGGAGGTCAGGTTTGAACCCGAATCTATGGTGCTGTGAGGCAGCAGCTCTACCAGCTGCGCTATAAATCAAAGCATTAAGATCATTTTCATCAAAATTGGTGCAAAGTTGTGGTGAACCTTTGACTTTCATCGGAAATTAAGAGTAAATAACCAAACATTAAGAGGCTGGATGCAAGAAAGCAATAGAGAATATTCAGCGTTCGGTCTTTAGTATCCACTTCTAAGCTTCCTCTGGCAGCTCCCCTCTCACCTTAAGCCTGCGCCCTCTAGTTTTAGAGTCCTCTACCCTGGGAAAAAGACTGTGAGCGTTCACTTTATCCTCGGCCCATTCGGCCCATCAAGCCTACTCCACCATTCTTGATCTTGTACTGCTCAATACAGCCTCCTACACTCCAAGAGAAAAAGTCCCAGCCTATCTAACCTCTCCCTGTAACTCAAGCTCAAAAACCCATGTAACATCCTGGTGAAGATACTCACAAAAAACCTGGAGTAACTCAGCGGGTCAGGCAGCAGCTCTGGAGAAAAGGAATATGTGACGTTTCGGGTCCAGACCGTTCTTCAGACTGGTGAATCTCTTCTGCCCCCTTCCCATCTGAATGACATCCGTCGTGTGGCTGGGCGACCAGAACTGCACTCAGTCCTTCAAGTGTGGTCTCACCGACGACTTGTACAGCTGCAACAAGATGTCCTAACATTTATACTCTATACATTTCGTAATGAAGGTATAGCTACAAGGTTAATTCCCGGGATGGCGGAACTGTCATATGCTGAGAGAATGGAGCGGCTGGGCTTGTACACTCTGGAGTTTAGAAGGATGAGAGGGATCTTATTGAAACATCTAAGATTATTAAGGGTTTGGACACGCTAGAGGCAGGAAACATGTTCTCGATGTTGAGGGAGTCCAGAACCAGGGGCCACAGTTTAAGAATAAGGGATAAGCCATTTAGAACGGAGACGAGGAAACACTTTTTCTCACAGAGAGTTGTCAGTCTGTGGAATTCTCTGCCTCAGAGGGCGGTGGAGGCCGGTTCTCTGGATACTTTCAAGAGAGAGCTAGATAGGGCTCTTAAAGATAGCGGAGTCAGGGGATATGGGGTGAAGGGAGGAACGGGGTACTGATTGGGGATGATCAGCCATGATCACATTGAATGGCGGTGCTGGCTCGAAGGGCCGAATGGCCTACTCCTGCACCTCTTGTCTATTGTCTATTCACCACCCTGTCCACCTGACAGTACTCTCCAGGGCTTTACCATTGACCATGTTAGTCCTGTCCCGGTGTGACATGCCATAGTGTACACCCAAGTCATTAATCTGTGCGTGTTCTTAGCACAGACGCCTGGGAATTCAGTGGTACTCTGTCATTACTGAATGTTTTGCTTGCGACTTGCCAATTTACCAAGGACAGTGAAAGCTGATGTATTCGACGGCTTGCTCGTTCTTTAAAAACAGGAATTGAACCAGTTGAATTCTAAGCAGGGAGAGAGAAAAAATGCTCAAATGGACGAAGAATCAAACAGGAAAAATGCAAGCAGTGTAACAGAGATGAATAGATTGATTAAATGCCCCAAACAGTGACAGATGGATGTTAGTGGCACCAAATGTGAGGGCTCTTCCCTTCAGATCTAAAATTGACAGTGCTTTGTTGACGATATACAAGTCTAATGAGGCTGAGCGACGTAAACATGCTGTGCATGGCATGGGAATGAATTGCTGCCCTGCATATTAGGACATAAGACTTTGGAGTAGAATTAGGCCATTCGGCCCATCAAGTCTACTCCACCATTCGATCATGGCTGATCTATCTCTCCCTCTCAACCCCATTCTCCTGCCTTCAGCATCCTCAGCATCCATAAGGACTCATCACACCCCTGCCACGGTCTGTTTCAACTACTTCCCTCCGGCAGACGTTACAAGGCCTTCTACGCCCGAACCTCCAGACTCAGGAACAGTTTTATCCCAAGAGCTATAGCGGCTCTGAACCGGCCCTAATGAGTGCCCCCCCACTCACCCCCTTTGGACAGTCTCCCTCAGATGGTCACGTCAATCAATTCAGCTTGCTTATTTATGTATTGTATTTATTTACCTTTCTTGTACATCAGTGGAGCTGCACACTAAATCTCGTTGCACTGACGTGCAATGACAATAAAAGATATTAATATTATTATTATTATTATTATTATTATTATTATTATCATTATTATTATTATTATTATTATTATTATTATTATTATTCTCCCCATAATCTTTGACGCCCGTACTAATCAAGTACCCGTCAATCTCCGCTTTAAAGATACATAATGACGCCCTCCACGGCCGTCTGTGGCAATGAATTCCACAGATTCACCACCCTCTGGCTAAAGACATTCCTTCTCTTCTCCATTCTAAAGGTCCATCCTTTTATTCTGAGGCCATGGCCTCTGGTCCTGGACTCCCCCACTAGTGGAAACATCCTCTTCATTTCCACTATCTAGGCCTCTCCACATCCAATCTACTATATATATGGCACTGGAGTACAAGGGTGGAGATTAGATAACAGGAATATAAATGCTTGGTTAAACCATGTAAGGGCAACTGCAGCATTTAAATACAAGACTGAGCGGCTGGGCTCTGGGGAGTGTTGTAGAGCAGAGGGATCTAGGAGTACAGGTACATAGTCCCCCTTAAAGTAGTGTTGCAGGCAGCTAGGGTGGAGAAGGAGGCTTGGTGGGTGTGCTCTCCTGTCCAGAAGCTGGTTGGATAGCCTGATATAATTAACATAGAAACATAGATGCAGGAGGAGGCCATTCAGCCCTTCGAGCCCGCACCGCCATTCATTGTGATCATGGCTGATCATCCACAATCAGTACCCCGTGCCTGCCTTCTCCCCATATCGCTTGACTCCGCTAGCCCCTAGAGCTCTATCTAAATCTCTTTTAAATTCATCCAGTGAATTGGCCTCCACTGCCTTCTGTGGCAGAGAATTCCACAAATTCTGGGTGAAATTTTTTTTTTCTCATCTCAGTTTTAAATGGCCTCCCCATTATTCTTAGACTGTGGCCCCTGGTTCTGGGAATATTTTTCATGCACCTAGCTTGTCCAGTCCTTTTATAATTTCATACGTTTCGTCAAGATCCCCTCTCATCCTGCTAAACTCCAGCCCAGGTTTTCCAATCTTTCCGCACATGACAGTCCCGCCATCCCGGGGATTAACCTCGTGAACCTACGCTGCACCGCCTCAATAGCAAGGATGTCCTTCCTAATTAGGAATTGTAAGGGTAGAGAAAATACAAAAGCTCAATTTTTAAGCAATCTAATGAAGCTGTTTTAAATTCTGAAGGATAGAAAGGTAATTGATAAGTGTTCCTGTTTGCAGAAGGGGCAAGCACGAAGGGAGATAGCATGAAGATTGGCAATAAAACCAGAAATGTCATGAAGGACATTTTTATTCCAGTGAGTAGTTGGCATCTCAAAGGCATAGCTGGGGGTGGTAATGATAGAAACATAGAAATTAGGTGCAGGAGTAGGCCATTCAGCCCTTCGAGCCTGCACCGCCATTCAATATGATCATGGCTGATCATCCAACTCAGTATCCCGTACCTGCCTTCTCTCCATACCCTCTGATCCCTTTAGCCACAAGGGCCACATCTAACTCCCTCTTAAATATAGCCAATGAACTGGCCTCAAATACCCTCTGTGGCAGAGAGTTCCAGAGATTCACCACTCTCAGTGTGAAAAAAGTTTGGACACGCTAGACTAACCTGGATTTCACTCAATTCCTCCAACTCCTTTGACCCGCGGTCCCCTGCTATTTCCGGCAGATTGTCTTAGTGAAGTGTCTTAGTGAAGACGGAACCAAAGTAGTTATTCAATTGGTCCGCCATATCCTTGTTCCCCATGACCAACTCACCTGTTTCTGACTGCAAGGGACCTACATTTGTTTTAACTAATCTCTTTCTTTTCACATATCTATAAAAACTTTTGCAGTCAGTCTTTATGTTCCCTGCCAGTTTTCTTTCATAATCTATTTTTCCTTTCCTAATTAAGCCCTTTGTCCTCCTCTGCCGGTCTCTGAATTTCTCCCAGTCCTCTGGTATGCTGCTTTTTCTGGCTAATTTGTACGCATCACCCTTCGCTTTGATACTATCCCTGATTTCCCTTGTTATCCACGGATGCACTACCTTCCCTGATTTATTCTTTTGCCAAACTGGGATGAACAATTTTTGTAGTTCATCCATGCAGTCTTTAAATGTCCATTCATATCCACCGTCAACCCTTTTAGAATTAATTGCCAGTCAATCTTGGCCAATTCACGTCTCATACCCTCAAAGTTACCTTTCTTTAAGTTCAGAACCATTGTTTCTGAATTAACAATGTCACTCTCCATCCTAATGAAAAACTCAACCATATTATGGTCACTCTTGCCCAAGGGGGCACGTACAACAAGACTGCTAATTAACCCTTCCTCATTACTCAATACCCAGTCTAAAATAGCCTGCTCTCTCGTTTGTTCCTCTACATGTTGATTTAGATAACTATCCCGCATACATTCCAAGAAATCCTCTTCCTCAGCACCCCTGCCAATTTGATTCACCCAATCTATATGTAGATCTATATGATAGCTTTATAAAGCAGAGCTGGGTACTTTTAGTTCATTCGTTTAACTTATTTAGTTTAGTTTATCGTCACTTGCACCGAGGTGCAGTGATAAGCTTTTTTGTTGCGTGGTATCCAGTCAGCAGAAAGAATATACATGAGTACAATCAAGCCGCCCACAGTGTACAGATACAGAATTAAGGGAATAACGTTCAGTGCAAGATAATGTCCGATTAAAGATAGTGCAAGGGTCTCCAATGATGTAGGTGGGATCAGGCCCGCTCTCTAGTTGGTTATTGCCGCATGTTGTCCACGTGTACTGAGGTACAGTGAAAAGCTTTTCTTGCGTGCTATCTGGTCAAAGAAAGGATTACACATGATTACAATCAAGCCGTCCACAGTGTACAGATAATGGATACATAGATTACATAGAAAATAGGTGCAGGAGTAGGCCATTCGGCCCTTCGAGCCTGCACCGCCATTCAATATGATCATGGCTGATCATCCAACTCAGTATCCTGTACCTGCCTTCTCTCCATACCCCCTGATCCCTTTAGCCACAAGGGCCACATCTAACTCCCTCTTAAATATAGCCAATGAACTGGCCTCAACTACCTTCTGTGGCAGAGAATTCCAGAGATTCACCACCCTCTGTGTGAAAAATGTTTTCCTCATCTCGGTCCTAAAAGATTTCCCCCTTATCCTTAAACTGTGACATGTAGTGCAAGGCAACATAGTGCAAGGCAAGGCAACATACAACATGTAGTGCAAGGCAAAGTCTGATTAAAGATTGTCCGAGAGTCTCCAATGAGGTAGATAGAAGTTCAGGACCGCTCTCTAGTTGGTGATAGTTGCCTGATAACAGCTGGGAAGAAACTGTCCCTGAATCTGGAGGTGTGCGTTTTCACACTTCTGTACCTCTTGCCTGATGGGCGAGGGGAGAAGAGGGAGTGACCGGGGTGGGACTGGTCCTTGATGATACTGCTGGCCTTGCTGAGGCAGCGTGAGGTACAAATGGAGTCAATGGAAGTGAGGTTGGTCTGGGCTGCGTTCCACAATTCTCTGCAATTTCTTGCGGTCTTGGATGGAGCTGTTCCCAAACCATGCTGTGATGCATCCCGATAAAATGCTCTTTACGGCTCATCACAAGGTTGTTGTGGCCTTCTCTGGATATTATTAAGGCAGAGGCAGATAGATTCTTGATAAGTATGGGTGTCGGGTTACGGGGAATAGGTAGGAGAATGGGATTGAGAGGGAAAGATAGATCAGCCATGTTTGAATGGCGGAGTAGACTTAATTCTGCTCTTATCACATGAATCTGTAGAAGTTGGTGAAGATTGTTGGGGAACATGCTGTATCTATTATGCCGTTTGGTTTTGCTCTCCTTTTGTCTCTATACTTGCTCTCTCTATCCCTCCTGACATTTTAAATACCCTTCTGAGGCAACGCCACAGCCACTTTTCATCCTGTTTCGTCCTTCTTGGCTCGGTATCAGCCTTCTACACCTTCTCCTCTGCCTCTGTGTGGAGCTGATGGTGTGGAGACTGAGCTATGAATCTCCAGTCGAGCCATGTAGAAACAAAGATAACGTTGAGAGGGATATGGGCCAAACGTCAGTATGGACGAGTTGGGCCGAAGGTTCCATCACCCAAAAAATATTTCTTCCCAAAATGGACACAGAGTGCTGGAGTAACTCAGCGGGTCAGGCAGCATCTGTTGAGAAAAAGTAATACATGATGTTTCGGGTCTGAAGAAACGTCCTGACCTGTCATCTATCCATGGTGTTCAAGAAGGAACTGCAGATGCTGGAAAATCAAAGATACACAGAAATGCTGGAGAAACTCAGCGGGTGCAGCAGCATCTATAGAGCGAAGGAGATAGGTAACGTTTCGGGCTGAAACCCTTCTTCAGTCTCAGGAAGGGTTTCGGCCCGAAACGTTACCTATCTCCTTCGCTCCATAGATGCTGCTGCACCCGCTGAGTTTCTCCAGCATTTTTGTGTACCCTGTCATCTATCCATGTTCTCCAGAGATGTTGCCTCACCCGCTGAGTTACTCCAGAGCTCTGTCTCTCCAGTGGTGGTGTGTTGGTTATAAAAGCACGGGGGGCTTGGCTTCCATCATTGAGGCCAGAGCCGTGGAATTTTTCAGAGACCTGTTGACGATCTTTCTCGTGGCTCTTGGGGAACGCCGACGGGCGGTTCAGTGTAGCTTGGGCTTCCCATTGACCAAAGATGCGGACAAGTCTGAATTACATTGCCCCAGGGGAATTGGCCGTGTTTAACTTCATTTGCAGTTGGGCGTAAATCTCCCGTCTAAACATTTGCTTCTCTGCTCTAGGTAAAATTAAATATTCGGAGCGAATATACGATGCGTGCATGGATGCTTTTGATTGCCTGCCTTTGGCTGCTCTCATGAACCAGCAGTTCCTGTGTGTACACGGTGGCCTCTCCCCAGAAGTCAACAACTTAGATGACATCAAGAAGGTAAGAGGATGTATCAGCTCACCCTGCAAGTGACCAGCGGTTCCTTCCTCACTTGAGCAGCTTCTGTAAAATGCAGTAACTGCAAGTTGGGATTTTAATTCTCTCACGGACACCACCGAGCTCTCGAGGTTGGTGATCTGATGAGTTGTGCCTCCAGCCACTGCAGCTCTTCAGCTGAACCGCACCGATGGGTGGGGAGTTCCAGAACTGGGCCAGTGTTTATTTTCTGCGTCCAAGATGAGGTGTTCCATACCAGGACATCGGAGGGATTCTTTAGGGAACAGGGGTTCCCCTCTCCCACCACAGATGAGGCCCTCATTAGGATCTCCTCGGTACCCCGCAGCTCCGCCCTTGCTCGCTCTCCCCCCAGTCGCAACAGGGACAGTCCCCCTAGTCCTCACCTTTCACCCCATCAGCCGTCGCATACAGCACATAATCCTCCAACATTTTCGCCACCTCCAACGGGATCCCACTACTAGCCACATCTTCCCATCTCCACCCCCTTGCGCTTTCTGCAGAGACCGTTCCCTCCGGAACTCGTCCCTTCCCACCCAAACCACCCCCTCCCCAGGTACCTTCCCCTGCAACTGCAGGAGATGCAACACCTGTCCCTTTACCTCCCCCCTCGACTCTGTCCAAGGACCCCGACAGTCTTTTCAGGTGGGGCAGAAGTTCACTTGCACCTCCTCCAACCTCGTCTACTGTATCCGCTGTTCCAGGTGTCAGCTTCTGTATCTTGGCGAGACCATCGTTTCGCTGAACAGCTCCGCTCAGTCTGCCTAAACCTACCTGATCTCCCGGTTGCTCAACACTTCAACTCCCCCTCCCATTCCCACACTGACCTTTCTGTCCTGGGCCTCCTCCACTGTCAGAGTGAGGCCCAGCGCAAATTGGAGGAACAGCACCTCATATTTTGCATGAGTAACTTACACCCTAGCGGTATGAATATTGATTTCAAGTCTTTCCCTCTCTCTCCATCCCTCCCCCATCCTAGTTCTCCAACCAGTCTTACATTTTTTGCTCTGTATGCTTCGTTGCCACCTCAAAACTAACAATGATCTATTCTACATTTTGCATGATGTCTCATTATCACACCTTACACTTCCTTATCTCTGTGTCTCCCTCTCTCCTGACTCTCAATCTGAAAAAGGGTCTCAACCCAAAGTGTCACCCATTCCTTCTCTCCAGAGATGCTGCCTGACCCGCTGAGTTACTCCAGCACTTTGGGTCTATCTTCGGTGTAAACCAGCATCTGCAGTTCCTTCCTACACCAGTGTTTAGTTTAGTTTAGAGATACAGTGCGGAAAAACGCCCTTTGCCCCACCGAGTCGGTGCCAACCAGCGATCTCCCCGTACACTAGATGCATGTTATCCCACTTTCTCATCCACATATACACTAGGACTATCACTCATACTGGGGACAATTTACAGAAGACATTTAACCTGCAAACTTGCATGTCTTTGAGATGCGGGAGGAAACCGGAGCACCCAGAGAAATAAATTCCTCCTCATCTTCTTTCTAAAGGTACGTCATTTTAATTCTGAGGCTATTGCCTCTGGACCTAGACTCTCCCACTAGTGGAAACATCCTCTCCACATCCACTCTATCCAGGCCTTTCACTATTCAGTAAGTTTCAATGAGGTGTCCCCTCATCCTCCAAAACAGCCGCTCATCCTTCTAAACCACAGTGCCGTCAAACACTCATTATATGTCAATCCCAGGATCATTCTTGTAAACCTCCTCTGGACACACCTGAATGCTAATACATCCCCCCACAGACGTGGGACCCAAAGATGCATGGTCCCCTTGTCCATTTATTGTACAGAGGCAAATAAATAAATGATGAGTCTTTATCCCTAACATTATGGGAGAGGGCACTGTAGTTTAGTTTCGAGATATAGTGCAGAAACAAGCCCTTTGGCCCACTGAGTCTGCGCCGACCACCAACCTCTACACACCAGGGACAATTTACAATTAAACCAAGCCAATTAACCTACAAACCCGAACATCTTTGGAGTGTGGGAAGAAACCGGAGATCCCAGAGAAAACCCACGCAGGTCACGGGGAGAACGTACGAACTCCGTACAGACTGCACTTGAGGTCAGGATCCAACCTGGGTCTCTGGAACTGTAAGGCAGCAACTCAACCGCTGCGCCACCCCTTATGGCCCATAGTATGCGGCACGGTGGCGCAGCAGTAGATTTGCTGTGTAACAGCACAGGAGACCCAGGTTCCATCCTGACTACGGGTGCTGTCTGTACGGAGTTTGCACCTTCTCCCTATGACCGCGTGGGTTTTCTCCCGGTGCTCCGGTTTCCTCCCACACTCCAAAGACGTGCAGGCTTGTAGGTTAATTGGCTTTTGTAAAAAAAATGGAAAATGTTCCCTAGTGTGTAGGATAGTGGTAGTGTACGGAGTGATCGCTGGTTGGCTCACACTCGGTGGGCTGAAGGCCCTGTTGCCGTGCTGTATCTCTAAAATAAAGTAAAGCTAAAAGTATCTCTCTAAACCCATCCATATATGTGTCCACATATCTTTGAAAAGCCCTAATTGTATCTGCTTCTACAGCCTCCTCAGGCAGCTCGTTCTAGATACGACTACTCTCACATTAAGGTTTAGAATTGTCTCTGTCGTGAAAAAGATTATAAGAGTTCACTTTATCCGTGCCCCTCATGATCTTGTACACCCCACCTTCCTGCGTTGCCTGTTGAGGGCTCATCAGTCGGCGGGGGCGAGAACCTGCACAAAGGCTAGTTGGTCACGGGACCGGGAGGGCGGTGGAGACGTTGGGCACAAGTAGTCGGCCGCTAGGAGAATGGTACTATGTATAAACACTGCTGTAATTTCTACATGGTGAAACCAAAATGTATAAAAATGGCCTTTATTAAAATCTGACAATGTGCACTTTAACCACATGTGATTTTTTCCTATTACAAATCTCAAATTGTGAAGTACAGAGGCAAATAATTAAATGATGGGTCTTTGTCCCAAACATTATGGAGGGCACTGTAAATGAGGGCAAACGGAACTAGCCCATTATGTCGAGGTGGTCGGCATGGAGAATGTGGGCCGAAGGGCCTGTTTCCCTGCTGTGGGAGCAACACCCTCAGCTGGAGTGTGTGCTTGATGTTTTCAGATGCCTATAAGCATTGTGTGGGTGGATTGCTGCAGGCAGTGAGCGGCTCCTCTGCTGCCTGCATCAGTGCAAAGTGGCAGGTGGGCTGTGTTCGTGATGCTCCTGGTATCCCAGCACCAGCCTGCTGTGTGGAGGTGGCTTTGATTCAATTCCAGGTACTTCCCTTGTCACGGAGATAATTACAAATGTTGATGTGGGATGTTTCTTATTGGATTTAAAACAAAATCCAAAACAAGTTTTTAACTTTGCAGCACAGTGGTGCAAGGGTAGAGTTGCTGCCTCACAGCGCCAGTTATCCAGGTTCCATCCTGACCACGGGTGCTGTCTGTATGGAGTTTGCACGTTCTCCCCGTGACCGTGTGGGTTACCTCCGGGTGCCCCAGTTTCCTCCCACATCCCAAAGATCTGTCAGCATGTAGATTAATTAGCCTCTGTAAATCGCCCCTCGTGTGTAGGGAGTGGATGAGCAAGTGGGATAACATAGAACTAGTGTGCGGGGTGATCACTGGTCGGCGTGGACTCGCTGAAGAGCCTGTTTCCATGCTGTATCTCTAAGCAAAGTAAACTAACGATTAGTGCATTCCTGTGGGACAGCTGGCTTTAATGGGAATTGAGAACCTGCATCGTACATTCCTACATCGTAATACTTCAAGGACTAAAGAATGAGCTAAAAGCATGTGGTGGCTTCCCAAGCTAATGATGTCCCAAGTGATGTGCCTGCTCGCTGTAGAATGTAGCTTTGTGCCCAGGCCGGAGGGAGTTCCCTTCAGCTCCAGTACCTTGCTGTGTGTAGCCTGATACTCACCCCTTCTCACAGTGCCCGATGAACACAGTGGGTGCAATTATAGCAAGCACTCAGTCAGCTTGTGTGTGTGTCCGTTCATAGAATCAGAGTCATACTGCATACTCCACACACTGTGTTGCTTCCAAGAGTTGTTAGGTGGAATCAAAGCAGGGCTGGTGTGTTGTCAGCAGGTCAGCCAGTATGGATGGAGGAAAGAGGTCGGGACCCTTCAATGTCACCTGTCCATTACCTCCAGAGATGACTCCTGACCTGCCATGTTTGCTTCAAGTCCCTTCGGCCAACTCGACCAAGATGCCACCTCCAAACTAGTCCCATCCCTACGTTTGGCCCGTTTCCTTCTAATGCCCCTGTCCCACTTAGGAAACCTGAACGGAAACCTCTGGAGACTTTGCGCCCCACCCAAGGTTTCCGTGCGTTTCCCGGAGGTTTTTGTCAGTCTCCCTAATGGTCGAAAGTGGTTTCCGCTTCTTCTATGTTCCGGCGATTATTTCAAAAAATTCAAAACCAGTCATGACTAAAAATAGGTTGCCGTTTTAAAAATCGGTAATTTTTTAGTTGAAGCCGGTTGCGATGCTAGTTGAAGGTGGTTGCTGGAGGTTGCAGGTGGTTGCTGGAGGTTGCAGGTGGTTGCCGGAGGTTGCACGTAGTGGAAGGTAATGCACAGAAACCTTGGGTGGGGCGCAAAGTCTCCAGAGGTTTCCGTTCAGGTTTCCTAAGTGGGACAGGGGCATAAACCTTTCATATCCATGTACCTGCCCCCCGTGTCCTTGAAATGTTGTTGCAGTACCAGCCTCAACTACCTCCTTTGGCAGCTCGTTCCATACACCCACCACCCTCTGAGTGAAAAGGTTGCTCCTCAGGCTCCTATTAAATCTTTCCCCTCTCACCTTAAACCCATGTCCTCAGGTTCTTGATTTCACTACCCTTGGTAATAGATTGTATGGATTCATCCTATCTATTCCTCTCAAAGAAATTTTGCATCCCTAGAAGACCACCCCTTAGTTTCTTGCACTCCAAGGACATTGTATACCATTGACAAGCTGGGAGCCATGTTGGCTCGTGCACCAAAGCAGACATACAGAAGATAGACACAAACAGCCGGGGTAACTCAGCGGGACAGGCAGCATCTCTGGAGAGAAGGAATGGGTGACGTTTCTGGTTGAGACTTGAATCTGAAGAAGGGTCTCGACCCAAAACTTCGCCTATTCTTTTTATCCAGAGATGCTGCCTGACCCGCTGAGTTACTCCAGCTTTTTGTGTCTATCTTCTGTATGTCTGCTTTGGTGCACGAGCCAACATGACTCCCAGCTTGTCAATGGTATACAATGTCTTGGTCTGTCATGTGCAGGACTCTTTGTCAGCTGGCAACATCTGAAGAGTTGACTCTTCAATCGGAGAAGGCGCTGTCCTGAACGGCTGCCTGTCCTGCAGCTGTCCGTTTTTTTCCCCTTCTTTTTTATTATTTTTAGTACGTTGAGTGTGCAGTCAGGGGGCCTAATCTTTTTATGTGTGGGGGGTGGTGGGGGGGAAGGGGGAAACTGCTTTTCGAGTCCCTACCTGGTCGGAGGGGTTGCCTTCCTCCGAGCAGCGACTTAGACCTGTCCTTGCGGCCTACCAGCGGGTCCTGGAGCGACGTTTCCCTGAGGGGACCGGGCCAGAACATTGGCTTTGGCGGCGGCGCAGAACATCGGCTTTGGCGGCGGCGCAGCGCTGGAGCGCTATTGCGGAGCGGGCGATGCCTTTCCTGGGTCGCCGCGCTGGAACTCCAGTATGCTGGGACCGCAGATGAGAACATCGTGGAGCCGCGATTCTGTGGAGCGGCCAGCTGCGGCGCTGAACTTTACATCCCGGAGCCTGGGATCTCTTGCCGAGATCGCCAGTGTGCGGAGCTCCGTCCGGCGCGGTCTGTTGGCTTGGAGGCCGCGGGCTCCGGTGGGAAGGCGGCCGTTCCTGGCACCCCAAGCCGCTGGGGGTTCTCCCGACGCCGAAGCACCATCACCCGGCGAGAACATCGGGCGCCGTGGCGGCGACTGTGGAGGCCTCAATAGGCCCGACTTTGGGTGGACAAGAGGATGGGGACTGGACTTTGTGCCTTCCCCCACAGTGGGAATCACTGTGGGGGGATGTTTTTGTGTTGAACTTCTTTTTGAATCTATGTTGTATTTTTATTAGTGTGCTGCAAGGACATCAGAATTTCCCCTGAATAAGGGGATTAATAAAGTTTAATCTAATCTAATCGTACATCCCCTGGATGGGAGAGTTAAAGCAGTGTTTGTAGTTCCAAATTATATCTGTGTCAATACACGCTGGCTCCATATTGTTACTCACAGGGCTGTACAGCACGGAAACAGGCCATTCAGCCCACTTTGTCCATGTTGGCATTCAGGGCCTGTCCCTCTTGCCTGCATTTGGGCCACATCCCTCTAAACCCTTCCCAACCATATATTTGTCCAAATTTCTTATAATTATAACTGCTTCTAAAGCTACCTCTGGCAGCTCATTCCAGATACACTCTCTGAGAGAAAAAGGATAGCCCTGAGCTTCCTCTTAAATGTCTCCCCTCTCACCTTAAGCCTGCGCCCTCTAATTTTAGAATCCTCTACCCTGGGGGAAAAAGACTGTGAGTGTTCACGTTATCCATGCCCCTCATGATATTGTTCACCTCAATAAGGTCACCCCTCAGCCTCCTACCCTCCAAAGAGAAAAGTCTCAGCCGATGCAACCTCCCCCTATATCATGAAGTCTAGTACGTTCATGTCAGAGGAGCAGAGTTAGGCCATTCAACTCATCGAGTCCACTCTGCCATTCAATCACAGCTGATCTATCTCTCCCTCTCAACCCCATTCTCCTGCCTTCTCCCCCCAACATTCGACACCCGCACTAATGAAGAACCTGTCTATCTTTTGCTTTACAAATACCCACTGACTTGGCCTCCAATGAATTCCACAGATACTCTCCCACCCAGCAATTAGTTTTTCTGTGCTGAATGTCCACTGTCGGCCATGTGCAAGCCGTGGGGACTGTTGATTCCAAGAACGCTCATCTCATTTGCCTGTTTGTGTGGAGGTAATAAGTCTCTGCCAGCGCTCCAATCTGCACGACCATCAATATTTATGAGTTTGCTTTATTTTAAGATTTATTGAAGTTCTTTAATGTGACAGCGTGGATGAATTATTTAATGCCTGCAGCCAGTTAACTGTGTCGAGACCTGTTTGTTATTGCACCTGAATTAGTACGCTGAAAGATAGCAAAGCCCCTGGACTGGAGAAATGCCGACACATCTTCGAGACTGGTTGTAATGAAACGTATAGCACTAATGATACAGTGTGTCATGAGTAGAATTTGGGGAAAGCATTTTTAATGAGGCTGTCTTCATTTGCAGAATGTGCATTGATTCTCCAGTGAGGACACAAATTGCTGGAGGATATAGTGGAATCTGCGGTGGATTAGTATCTGGCAGGAATTCTAGAACGTCTGCTCCCCCGTGCTGTCCTTCCTGCTGTCTATTACTCTTTAATCACTCATATCATAAGTGATAGGAGTAGAATTAGGCCATTCGGCCCATCGAGTCCACTCCGCTATTCAATCATGGCTGATCTATCTCTCTTCCTCTCAACACCATTCTCCTGCCTTCTCCCTGTAACTTTTGAAGTTCCCAGCGTGGTGAGCTCCTGGATGTCCACAGCAGATGGTTCCAGGTCGATCTGTTTGTAGTGATCCTCATAACCTCAAGGTGAGAGGGAGGGTGTAAGGTTAAAGGAGATGTGTGAGGCAAGTTTTATTACAAGTGTATGGAACGCGCTGCCAGGGGTGAAGGTGGAGGCAGATATGATAACTGATAGTTTAAGAGGTTTTTGGATGGGCCCGTAGATATGTGGGGAATGGAAGCATTTGGATTATGTGCAAGCAGATGGAGAATCACAACTCAGCCGTCAGAAAGTTGAAATCTCATAGGTAGACAAAAATGCTGGAGAAACTAAGCGGGTGAGGCAGCATCCATGGAGCGAAGGAAATAGGCGGCGTTTCAGGTCGAGACGTATGTCGCGTGAACAGCTGACAACCCGGTCACGGTGGTGCAGCGGTAGAGTTGCTGCCTTACAGCGAATGCAGCGCCGGAGACCCGGGTTCCATCCTGACTATGGGTGCTGTCCGTACGGAGTTTGAACGTTCTCCCCGTGACCTGCGCGGATCTTCACCGAGGTCTTCGGTTTCCTCTCACACTCCAAAGACATACAGGTTTTAATGGGCTTGGTAAATGTAAAAATTGTCCCTAGTGGGTGTAGGATTGTGTTAATGTGCGGGGATCGCTGGTCAGCGTGGACCCGGTGGGCCGAAGGGCCTGTTTCCGCGCTGTACCGCTAAACTAAACTAAACTAAAACCAGCTATATCAACGTCAGTCTGAAGAAGGATCTCGACCCGAAACGTCACCTATTCCTTCGCTCCATAGATGCTGCATCACCCCCGCTGAGTTTCTCCAGCATAATTGTCTACCTTCGATTTTTCCAGCATCTGCAGTTCCTTCTTAAACAACTCAACGTTGGTTTCTTATATTTCAAATAACCTCTGCATCCCTTCCCCCACCCCTCCCCCACCTCGTTGTCCTCCTAGTTCGAAAACAGACACAACATGCTGGAGTAACTCAGCGGGTCAGGCAGCATCTGTGGAGAACATGGACACAGAGTGCTGGAGTAACTCAGCGGGTCAGGCAGCATCTGTGGAGAACATGGACACAGAGTGCTGGAGTAACTCAGCGGGTCAGGCAGCATCTCTGGAGAAAAGGAAGTGACATTTCAGGTCGAGACCTGCTAGTTCCACTGTTCACATCCTCGTATCCCTGTCGTTAACACATCTTCCCCAGCCAACAATGGGCCATTATGGGTTCCACCCTTCCTGAGGTCATCTGTTGCCGGCCCGGTTTTGTTCTGGCCTTCTCTATCTTTGAGTCTGAAGAAAGGTTCCGACCTGTTCCGTTTTCCACGAATGCCGCCTGACCCGCTGAGTTACTCCAGCATTTTGTGTGTCTCCTCAGCTGACAGTCGGTCTTGACCCGATAGACCATCAGACTTTTGTATGACCATTCCCCTCCACAGATGCTGCCTGACCCAGTTTGTGGGGGGGAAAAGCAATGATATCTGTGTACTAGGTCAGAGGGAGGGTTTAAAGTGTATAATGCAGAACATCCCTTCTGTTCCCTGAATTCCACTGTTGTGATCTTGTCTCATCTCACGCTACCCATTGCAGGTAAAGGTAGCTTTAGACTTTAGAGATACAGAGTGGAAACAGATCCATTCGGCCTGGCCAGCTCCATATTCTAGCACTATCCTACACACTAGGGATCATTTTACCGAAGCCAATTCACCTACAAATTTACACCTTTGGAGTGTTGTGGGAAACCAGAGCACTCCATCATCAAGTTTGCTGATGACATTGTGGTGGTGGCCTGATCTCCGATAACGACGAGAAGGTGGCTGATCTGGCACTCTGGTGTCAGAACAACAGCCTCCTCTTGAATGTCACAAAAACTAAGGAGCTGATTGTGGAATTTAGAAGGCCACAATATCCGAGGACGTACACGCCACTGGAGATAAATGGGACTACTGTGGATAGGGTGAGCTGCTTTAAATACCTGGGTGTCCACATCACAGAGGATCTGACATGGACAACACA
Source organism: Amblyraja radiata (assembly GCF_010909765.2). Taxonomy (NCBI): domain Eukaryota; kingdom Metazoa; phylum Chordata; class Chondrichthyes; order Rajiformes; family Rajidae; genus Amblyraja; species Amblyraja radiata. Next base: position 32,868,436 of record NC_045956.1, on the reverse strand, counting down.
CTGTCGCACTGGTGAGAAAGGCAAGGCAGCGCCTTTACCACCTCAGGCAGCTGAGGAAATTCAGAGTCTCTCTGAGGATCCTTCAGTGCTTCTACTCTAGAGCTGTAGAAAGCATCTTGTCCGGCAACATCACAATCTGGTTTGGGAACAATTCTGCCCAGGACAGGAAGGCTCTGCAGAGAGTAGTGTGTTCGGCCGAACGCACTATGGGAACTACACTCGCCCCCCTGCAGGACCTATACACCAGGAGGTGCAGATCCAGAGCCAGCAAGATCATGAAGGACCCCTACTATCCCAGCAACGGACTGTTACAGCTGCTACGGTCAGGCAAGCGCCTCCGCTGTCATGCTGTGAAAACAGAGGGGATGAGACAGAGTTTCTTCCCACAGGCCATCAGGACTGTAAACTCTTTTCTCACCAGCGACTAATTTATTGTTGTGCTGTGTCTCTTGTGAAAAATTATTTTCTAACATGTAAATACTGATTCTGTTCTACTCTGTTCTGTAGTTTTTGCACAATTCGCAGGCATTGGCACTTTCATTTCACTGCACATCTTGCATGTGTATGTGACAAATAAAGTTGACTTGACTTGACTTGACACCCGGAGAAAACCCCCACACAGTCACGGGGAGAACGTACAAACTCCATACAGACAGCACCCGAGGTCAGGATCGAACCCGGGTCTCTGGTGCTGTGAGGCAGCAACTCTACCCGTGCTACTGTTGCTGAACCTCCTCGTCAGAAACATCACAACAAGGCTAACCCTCTGCATCAGTCTTCTCCGTTCAAATGAGTGAAATGGGGGGTTTATCCTCGCACTGAGACTGTAGCACCACTTGTGAAGTGCATGTCTTTTGTCTACATTATAGTCAATGTTTTTAATCTGTCTTTTCTTCTTTGTAGTTAGATCGATTCAAAGAGCCCCCTGCTTACGGACCCATGTGTGACTTGTTGTGGTCGGACCCACTAGAAGACTTTGGCAATGAAAAGTCACAGGAGCACTTTACTCACAACACAGTCCGAGGCTGTTCTTACTTTTACAGGTAAGAGGGCTGTTTCTCAGCATTCTTTGTCTGCGGAACCCTTTGGTTTCTTGTTTGCCGCATTTGACTTCTGCCTTGGGCCATAATCCAGAGGTTAAGCCAGACCTACAAGAGTCTAGCAAGGGAGTACTCTCGCATGCAAAGTATGATTAAAATCAGATCAAGGCTCTAAGGGGGAGGTTGGGATTATTTGCACTTCAGATTTTAGAGATACAGCCAACCAGCGATCGCGCCATACACTAGCACTATCCTACACACGAGGGACAATTTATCAAAGCCAGTCAACCTACAAACCTGTACATCTCCGGAGCACCCTGAGAAAACCCACGCGGTCACGAGGAGAACGTACAAATTCCGTACAGACAGGATCGAATCCCAGAACTCTGGCGCTGTGAGGCAGCAACTCTACAACTACGCCACTGTGCTACCCCTACTGCATGCAAAGTATGGTTTAAATTAGCTCAAGGCTGTAAGAGGGAGGTTGGGATGATGTGAGAATAGAGAGGTGGATCAATCAGACGCTTTATTCATGATTCTAAATCTGTGTTGGATGTTTTTAGACCAGGGTGTTAAGGGATTATGGAGGCAAGGAATGTGGTGGAAGGAATGAGGATATCGATCAGCCCTGATCTCACTGAATACTAGAACAGGCTTGAGGGCTCTCATGAATTACAATAAATCTTGGATCAATTGTTCATTTTAAACCTGATATTGATAGATCTTAGGAAGGGGGCCCGACCTGAAACGTCACCACGGATGCTGCCTGACCAGCTGAGTTACTCATTGGGTATTTTTAAAGCAGAGATAGACAGGTTCGTGATTGGTAAGGGCATCAGATGTTATGGGGAGAAGGCAGGAGAATGGGATTGAGAGGGAAAGATAAATCAGCCATGGTTGAATAACGGAGTAGACTCGATGGACAGAATGGCCTAATTCTGCTCCTGTGACTTCAGCACTTTGTGTCTTTTAAGCAGGTGCATGGATAGGATAAGTTTTGTGGGTTATGGGCCACAGCTGGGACTAGTGTAGATGGGGGCATGTTGGTTAGCATGGGCAGTTTGGGCCGAAGGGCCTGTTTACACGCTGTATGCCTATGACCCTTCTGTGAATCAAGGGTATTAGAATATAAAACAAACTTGAGTAGGTGGATTGAGGTGATGGGGCAATTGTGTGCGGTAGAACTTGTACCTGTTGCCAAACCCACTCTCAGAATGCCTGGAGTGGTTGCAGCTCTCCCCATGAGAAGGCATCTTGACCTTAGAGGAGCTCAGCGTGGATGTATTCGAATGTTCCACACACCAATAATCAGATGTACATTAGATGTACTTCTGGAGAGGTCATGTTGTAATTGACATTTTTTTGAATGTATTTTTAAAGTTTTTCTTGCAGAGGTAATTATATTGCAAAATGGATTGGCAAGGACATAGGTGGCTTTTACACTTAGATGAAGGCTCTGAGAGGGAGGTTTAGGTGATGTGAGGATGATGAAGGTGGTAGTGCCACAGACCCAGGTTCAATCCAGACCTCAGGTGCTGTTGGTGTGATGTTTGCACGTTCTCCCTGTGACGGCGTGGGTTTTCTCCGGGTGCTCCGGTTTCATCCCACATCCCAAAGACGTGCGGGTTTGTAGGTTAATTGGCCTTTGTAGATTTCCCCCTCGTGTCTACTGTGGAGCATTCTGGACAATACAGCTCACCCCCTCCATGACACACTGGTCAACCTGAGGAGCATCTTCAGCAACAGACTGGTTCCACCAAGATGCAGCACAGAACGCCACAGGAGATCCTTCTTCCCTGTGGCTATCAAACTGTACAACTCCTCCCCCTTCTGTCGTGGGGTAGACTGACCCCCCCCTACTAAGTGGGACAACATAGAACCGGTGTGAACAGGTGATCGACGATCGGCGTGGACTTGGTGAGCTGAAGGGCCTGTTTCCATGCTGTATCTCTAAACTAAACTTAACTGCAGGTCAAAGATAGACACAAAGTGCTGGAGTAACTCAGCAGGTCAGACAGCATCTCTGGAGAAAAAGAGTAGGTGACGTTTTGGGACATAGAAACATAGAAAAATATGTGCAGGAGTCGGCCATTCTGCCCTTCGAGCCAGCCATTCAATATGATCATGGCTGATCATCTAAAATCAGTACCCCGTTCCTGGTTTTCCCCTATAATCCCTTGATTCCTTTAGCCCTAAGAGCTAAATCTAACTCTTAAGGGTCGGGACCCTTAGACAATAGACCACAGACAATAGGTGCAGGAGTAGGCCATTTGGTCCTTCGAGCCAGCACCGCCATTCAATGTGATCATGGCTGATCATCCACAATCTGTACCCTCTTCCTGCCTTCTCCCCATATCCCTTGATTCTGCTACTTTTAAGAGGTCTATCTAACTCTCTTGAAAGCATCCAGAGAATGCAGAGAATTCCACACTCACAACTCTCTGTGTGAAAAAGTATTACCACATCTCCGCTCTAAATGGCTTACCCCATATTCTTAAACTTGCATGCAGGTACTGCAGGCAGTGAAGAAAGCGAATGGCATGTTGGCCTTTATAACAAGGGGAGTTGAATATAGGAGCAAATATGTCCTTCTGCAGTTGTACAGGGCCCTAGTGAGTGCAGTTTTGGTCCCCTAATTTGAGGAAGGACATTCTTGCTATTGAGGGAGTACAGCGTAGGTTTACAAGTTTAATTCCCGGGATGGCAGGACTGTCATATGCTGAGAGAATGGAGCGGCTGGGCTTGTATACTCTGGATTTTAGAAGGATGAGAGGGTATCTCATTGAAACATAAAAGCTTATTAAGGGTTTATCTACGCTGCACTCCCTCAATAGCAAGGATGAATCTTCAGATTCATTCTATCCATTTTATCCAGAGATTCTACCTGACTGCTGAGTTACTCCAGCACTTTGTGCCTATTTTCGGTATGAACCAGCATCCGCAGTTCTTTGTTTCTACATTTTGACTATGGGTCATCTGTTTAATGGTGAGACACACACACACACTCTCTCTCCAGATTGTGAGACTTGTCTGGCATTAGGTTATCTAAATGACTGTTGGATGGGATTCAAACCATGTTGCTGTAAAACTGAAGCGTAAGGTATAAACTGTGCATATAAACATGAATCTGGGAGATGCGAATTCTTTCACAACTTTGTCAGCATCACTGTGCGAGTCTGTCAGAAGGTTGGTGGACGGAGGAAGGAATTGAACGGAATTCAAGTGTGGGTGGATCCCAGAAGCACTGCTGCCCCTCGGTTCCTCTGTATAATCACAGCCCACAAAACCCCCTGTGCTGTCCTGGATTAACATGCACAGTGTGTTCTTTCTCCCAGATTGACTTAAAACAAGCACAGGGATAAATGTGGTAGTCGTGAACGAGAGGATGGGATCAGTAATGAAGCAGCACGTTTAGTTTTGGGTGGGCGGTTTGAAAGGGCAGAGAGTGGTTATAACAGCCTAGAGCTAGGTCAAAGTGTGGGTGGTCCTGGCCATGACTCACCTGATTCCTCCCACCCTTTCCCCCATCAGCACAGCCAGGGCAGGAGGACAATGGAACCGTCTCCACCTGCCCGCTGGAGTGCAGTCAGCATCAAACAGGCTGTCCCTGCCACAGGTCACTGTTTAGTTCAGCATTTTACAGCTTGAGTGGGATCTGGGCCAAATGCAGGCAGGTGGGACGAGTGTAGCTGGGACATGTTGGTCGGTGTGGGCAAGTGGGGCCAAAGGGTCTGTTTTCACGCTGTATCACTCTGTGACTATAGTCACGTATACGATGGCGCAGCCTGACTGTGGGTGCTGTCTGTAAGGTGTTTGTACCCTCTCCCTGTGAGTGAGTTTTAACGAGGTTCTCCGGTTTTCAACCACACTCCAAAGACGTACAGAGTTTGTAGGTGAATTGACCGATAAAATGATCCCTCTTGCATAGGATAGTGCTAGTGTACGGGGTGATCACAGGTCGGTAAGGACACGATGGGCTGAAGGACCTTTTTCCAAGCTGTATCTCTAAAGCATATAGTAAAGTGTACCGAGGTACAGTGAAAGCTGTTTTGTTGCGTGCTGTTCAGTCAGCAGAAAGACTATACATGATTACAATGTACACAGTGTACAGATACAGGATAAAGGGAATAACGTTTAGTGCAAGATAAAGTCCAGTGGTCTGATTAAAGATAGATCAAAGCCTCCAATGAGGTAGATGGTAGTTCAGGACCTCTCTCTAGTTGGTGATAGGATGATTCAGTTGCCTGTTGACAGCTGGGAAGAAACTGTCCCTGAATCTGGAGGTGTGCGTTTTCACACTCCTGTACCTCATGCCTGATGGGAGAGGGGAGAAGAGGGGGTGAGACTGGTCCTTGATTATGCTGCTGGCCTTGCCCAGGCAGCGTGAAGTGTAGATGGAGTCGATGGAAGGGAGGTTGGTTGGTGTGTACAAGACGGCTCCTGTCTGTGGCGACTCATCCAATATAGTAGTTCTCAGCTTACCTGTATGAAAGGAACAGCAGAAACCAGCGCTGCAACTGACAAGCTGCTGATGCATTTCAACGAATTAGCCCTATTGCGATCTCCCGGCAGCAACGGAGCTGCTGACTAAGGGAATTCCCGATCACAGGGGAATCCCCGACCTGGTGGAGGATCGCAGGAACAGTAAGTACTGTACCTGGAAACACCGCGGAGGCCTCCATGGTGTCCAGAAACATGGCCGGCGGGCCGGGCGGGTGTTCGGCAGCTGTGGCAGGGCTTGAATGCCATCACCTCCTACAAGGCGAAATCAGGAGGCAGCTCAAACGACAGCAAAGCATTACTCCCTGACGAGCTCAACACGTTCTACACACGGTTCGGTAGGGAGAACACTGACGTGCCTTCCCGAGCCCCCATACGCCCTGACGGTGTTATAGTCACAGTCACAGAGGCCGACATCAGAAGATCCTTCAGGGCGGTGAACCCTCGGAAAGCGCCTGGACCTGATGGTATACCCGGTCGAGTTCTAAAAACCTGTGTAGACCAACTGCCTGGAGCGGACATTTTCAGCCTCTCTGTACTGAGGTCTGAGGTTCCCTCCTGCTTTAAGAGGCCATCAATAATACCAGTGCCCAAGAAGAGTAAGGTGACGTGCCTCAATGACTATCGACCAGTGGCACTAACATCCGTGGGGATGAAGTGCTTTGAGAGGTTGGTTATGGTGGATATCAACTCCTACCTCAACAAGAACCTCGACCCACTACAGTTTGCCTACCGTCACAACAGGTCAACGGAGGATGCAATCTCACTGGCTCTCCACTCCACACTGGACCACTTGGACAATAAAAACACTTACGTCAGGCTGTTGTTAATAAACTACAGCTCGGCATTTAATACCATCATCCCCTCCAAGCTGGTTACCAGCTGGGGCTGCTCCTTGCCTTCTGGCTGCATTTCTCACCCACCATCCTCACTTTGGACACCCTGTGTGTATGGGACGGAGGGTAGGGTGGAAGATGTCCTGGTTGGTGCTCCTGGGCCTAAGCCAAGCTGCCATTCGCGGATTCACGGCGCCCAGGCGGAAGAGGCCTACTAACCGAGCCGGCTCTGACCTGCCCTTTTCCGGGGTTACTCCGTGCCGGGTGGTGTGAGAGGGACTATACGCGCTGTCACGGGCACCCTGGGGATTTCGGGACCGCTGGGCACCGCGGGGGTTGAATGCATCCTTGACAAGGATGTAACATAGTTGTATAATAGTTTTATATTTGTTTCTGTATTATGGTGGTGTGTTTTTGTTTTATTGTATTGTAAATTATTTAATATTTTAATATTTTTTGATTAATAAAGATAAATAAAAAAAAAAAAAAAAAGCTGGTTACCAAGCTCACGGAACTGGGTCTCTGCGCATCCCTCTGCAATTGGATCCTCGACTTCCTCATCCACAGACCACAGTCTGTTGAATTGGCAGAAAAACTTCATTCCTCATACAATTCAGTACGGGAGCACCTCAAGGCTGTGTGCTCAGCCCCCTGCTCTACTCACTCTATACTCATGACTGTGTAGCCGGACACTAGTGCGAACTCCATCTTCAAGTTCGCGACGACACCACCGTTGTTGGACGAATTACAGATGTGATGAGTCAGAGTATAGAAGTGAGATCGACCGATTGACCAAATGGTGCCAGCACAACAACCTGGCTCTCAATACAGTAAAACCAATGAACTGATTGTGGACTTTGGAGAGGAAGGATGAGGACTCACAATCCTGTTTCGATCGACGGACGATGGTGGAGAGAGTCAAAAACGTCAAATTCCTGGGCGTGCATATTTCCGAAGATCTTTCCTGGACCCAGCACACTAGATGCAAATATAAATAAAGCACATCAACGCCTCTACTTCCTGAGAGATTAAGGAGAGTTGGTATGTCAAAGAGGATTCTCTTGAACTTCTACATGTGTACAGTAGAGAGCATATTGACTGGTTGCATCATGGCCTGGTTCAGCAACTTGAACGTCCAGGAACGGAAACGACTGCAAAAATGTTGTGAACACTGCCCAGTCCATCACCGGCTCTGACCTCCCCACCATCGAAGGGATTCTATCGTAGTCGCTGCCTCAAAAAGGCAGCCAGCATAATCAGACACCCCACCATCCTGGTCACACTACTCATTTCACCACTGCCATCAGGGAAGAAGGTACAGGAGCCTGAAAACTGTAATGTTCAGGTTCAGAACAGCTTCTTCCCTACAGACATCAGGCTATTAAACACTACAACCCAAATAAGCTCTGAACTACAATAGACTATTATTAGTATTATTATTATTGTTAATATTATTTTTATCATTGCACTACTATTGTTTGTTTTGTGTGTGTACGTTTGTGTGAGTGTGCGTGTGTGTTTTATGTGTGTGTGTATATATCCATAAGGTATGTGTACTTTGTGAGTGTATATATACACACTGAACTTTATTTTTCTCACTCATATTGTTTACAGGCTACTATGTTTACATATTGTGTTGTGCTGCAGCAAGTAAGAACGTCATTGTTCTATCTGGGACATATGACAATAAAACTCCCTTGACTCTCTCTTGATTAGGATTATGGAGGGAAAGGACGGGTGATGTTTCAAATTGAGACTCTTCTTCACACTAATGGCGTGGGGAGAGAAAGTTCCTACTCCCCAATATTCCCAAGTCCCTCATTTTCCTTTTATATCCCCTTATGTCTCCTCTCCTTCCACCTATATCCCTCCCTCTGGCTATATTTCACTCCTACTAATCTGACACTCCTTTGTCTCCTTTTCACCTCTAGCATTTGTCACCTACCCAGCCCCCACCCCTCACCTGTATCTGCCTATCACTTGCCAGGCCTTGCTCCATAACCCGCCTGTTTCCCACCTTTCTCCACACCTTCATCAGTCTGTAGAAGGGTCCCGACCGAAACATCACCTCTTCATTCCCTCCACAAATGCTGCCTGACCCGCTGAGTTACTCCAGCACTCTGTGTCCATGTTCTCCAGAGATGCTGCCTGACCTGCTGAGTTACTCCAGCACTCTGTGTCCATGTTCTCCAGAGATGCTGCCTGACCCGTTGAGTTAATCCAGCACTCTGTGTCCATGTTCTCCAGAGATGCTGCCTGGCCCACTGTGTTACTCCAGCATTTTGTGTCCATGTTCTCCTGGTTGGGTTTGCTGAAGATTCCTGTGTCCATTAATGAGGGCACATTGCGTTTCCCCTCTTCAGCACAATCTGTTCTTGCGTCAGCATCGGTATGGAGAACCAGATTATTCTTCATAAACAGTTTTATGAACTCCGTAAGCATAAACAAAAGCACAAAGATGTATTGTGAAACTTAACACTTCCTGCTTCATTTGGGAATAATAAATATTTCAGTAGTTTTGTAAATAAAATGTGCTTTTTTCTCTTCGATAATGTGATTGTGGTGACTACTGAATAATGAATTCTGTCCCATTATGGATGCTAAACTGTAGGCTACATTGAAGTAACAGCATTCACATTCATCAAGAACACGACCTGTGAGAGTGCCAGCGAGCTGCATTTGCTATTTGATCGGTAGCTGTATTGACTGGCCTGATAAATGGTGTGGGTGTGGAAGCTGTAATTGGTGAGGAAATGGCTGCAGGTGGAATTGCGTTTCCTCTGAAGCTGCAGACTGCACTGATTTGTAAACCAGCCACTTTATTCAGCTTTTTTTTTTAAATGAACTGATTTTTCTTTCTCATCTTCCTTGTCTTCTGTCTGTTGGGTGAGGCATTAGGCTGAGGCTCAGAGCAAGACAGAAGTTCATCAGTCATAGGAGCAGAGGTAGGCCATTTGGCCCATCGAGTCTTTGGTGAATCTCTGGATAGATAGATTCTTGATTAGTGCGGGTGTCAGGGGCTATGGGGAGAAAACAGGAGAATGGGGTTCGTAGGGAGAGATAGATCAGCCACGATTGAATGGCAGAGTAGACTTGATGGGCCAAATGGCCTAATTCTACTCCTATTCCTTATGACCTTATGAGTCTACTCCGCCATTCAATCATGGCTGATCTATCATTCCATTCTCCTGCTTTCTCCCCATAATATCTGATACCCATACTCATCAAGAACCTTAATTGAGCCGTTGAGCGTGTGCTGAAGACCCCATGGCGTTACCCCAACAAGCAGAGAGATCTCCTGTCTGTCCCGTACTTATCCCGCCGTCATCAAGGCAGAAGACAGATGTTATCCACATCACATTGCCTGTGGGAACTTGCTGTACACAGTCATCGCTGAGTTTCCTGCATCGGATATCTATATATTTGCTTAACCACGGCTGAGATTAGAACAGATGCAGAACAAATGCAAGATCTTCTCCCAAGTGGCTGTAGTACATAGATTAATAGTCATACAGCATGGAAACAGGCCTTTCAGCCCAACTTGCCCACACCAACACGTTCCATCCATACTTGTCCCACCTGCCGCGTTTGGCCCATATCCCTCTAAACATATCCTATCCAATTGCTCATTAAACGTTGCAATAGTCCCTGCCTCAACTACCTCCTCCAGCAGCTTGTTCCATACACCCACCGAGATTACCCCTCACATTCCTATACATTTTTTCCCCCTTCACCTTAAACCTATGCCCTCTGGTACTCAATTCCCTGACTCTGGGTAAGAGACCCTGTGCGTCTACCCGAACTATTCTCCTCATGATTTTATCCCCTCTACAAGATCACCCCTCATCCTCCTGCGCTCCAGGGAACAGAATCCCAACCTGCTCAATCTGTCCCTATAACTCACCTTTCACCTCGCCACAGACTTGATTTAATTCAACATTTTCCTTTGCTCAGTTTCTCTCTTTAGATGCCTTCCAAAAGCTGACCCTTAACAACTTTTCGTTTGACTCCTCCCATTCCTCCAAATCCAACGCGTATGGGCCCCAGCTATGCCTGCCTCTTTAAAGGGCATGTCGAACAATCCTTGTTCGAGGCGTACCGTAGCCCTATCCCCGAACTCAAGTCAAGTCAAGTCAAGTCAAATTTATTCGTCACATACACATACGAGATGTGCAGTGAAATGAAAAGTGGCAATGCTCGCGGACTTTGTGCAAAAAGACAAACAAACAAACAAACAACCAAACAAACTATACACACAATCATAAACACACACATATTCTTTTACATATTAAATATTGGAAGGAAAAACGTTCAGTAAAGTTAGTCCCTGGTGAGATAGGAGTTTACAGTCCGAATGGCCTCTGGGAAGAAACTCCTTCTCAACCTCTCCGTTCTCACAGCATGGCAACGGAGGCGTTTGCCTGACCGTAGCAGCTGGAACAGTCCGTTGCAGGGGTGGAAGGGGTCTCCCATGATTTTATTGGCTCTGGAGTTGCACCTCCTGATGCATAGTTCCTGCAGGGGGGCGAGTGAAGTTCCCATAGTGCGTTCGGCCGAACGCACTACTCTCTGCAGAGCCTTCTTGCCCCCCCCACTCGTAACAACTCTACCTCTGCTACATTCACGACTGCATTGGTGCTACCTCCTGCACCCATGCAGAACTCACTGAATTCATCCCTTTCACCACTAACTTCCATCTGGCACGCAAATACACCTGAACCATTTCCGACATCTCCCTACCGTTTATAGACCTCACTATCTCCATCGCAGGCGACAGATTTCTGACCGACATCTACTATAAATCCATTGACTCCCATGGCTATCTGGACTACACTTCTTCCCACCCTGCTTCCTGTAAGGACTCCATCCCCTACTCCCAATTCCTCCGTCTATGCCGCATCTGCACCCAGGATGAGGTGTTCCACACCAGGGCGTTCCGGGGGTTCCCCTCTTTCACTATAGATGAGACTCTCACCAGGGTCTCTTCTATACCCCGTGACTCTGCTCTCACTCCCCATCCCCCCCACTCGTAACAAGGACAGTCCCCCTTGTCCTCACCTTCCACCCTACCAGCCGTCACATACAACAGATTATCCTCTGACATTTTCGCCACCTCCAACGGGATCCCACCACTGGCAACATCTTCCCATCTCCTCCCCTGTCTGCTTTCTGCAGGGACCGCTCCCTCCGTAACTCCCTGGTCAATTCGTCCCTTCCCACCCAAACTACCCCCTCTCCTGGCACTTTAAGGATAAAGGGAAAATCTTTTAAGACTGAGATGAGAAAAACATTTTTCACACAGAGAGTGGTGAATCTCTGGAATTCTCTGCCGCAGAATGTAGTTGAGGCCAGTTCATTGGCTATATTTAAGAGGGAGTTAGATGTAGCCCTTGTGGCTAAAGGGATCAGCGGGTATGGAGAGAAGGCAGGTACAGGATACTGAGTTGAATGATCAGCCATGATCATATTGAATGGCGGTGCAGGCTCGAAGGGCCGAATGGCCTACTCCTGCACCTATTTTCTATGTTTACAGGTTTCTATGTTTCCCTTGCAACCGCAGGAAATGCTATACTTGTCGCTTTACCTCCCCCCTTGACTTCATTCAAGGACCCAAGCAGTCTCTCCAGGTGAGGCAGAGGTTCACTTGCACCTCCTCTCAGTTCGCAATAACCAACCTGATCTCCCGGTGGCTCAGCACTTCAACTCCCCGTCCCATTCCGAATCCCATGTCCTGGGCCTCCTCCATGGCCAGAGTGAGGCCCAGCGCAAATTGGAGGAGCAGCACCTCATATTTCACTTGGGTAGTTTACACTCCAGCGGTATGAACATTGACCTCCAATTTCAGATAGTCCTTGCTTTCTCTCTCCCCTTCCCCTCCCCAGCGCTCCCATAAGCCTACTGTCTCTGCCTCTTCCTTTCCTTTTCCCGCCCCAATATTAGTCTGAAGAAGGGTCTCGACCCAAAACATCGCCTATTCCTTCTCTCCATAGATGCTGCCTCACCCGCTGTGTTTCCCCAGCATTTTTGTCTACCTTTTTAGAATATTGTGTTCAGTTTTGATCCATATGTTATAGGAAATGAGTTGTTAAGCTGGAAATGGTGCAGCAAAGGTTTACGAGGATGTTGCCAGGACTCAAGAGCCTGAGCTATTGGGAAAGGTTCAGCAGGCTAGTCTTTTGCCGAGAGCAGGGGGGTTGAGAACCAAAGGACGTAAGTTTAAGGTAAGAGGGGAAAGATTTAAAAGGAAGAGGAGTAATATTTTTACACAAAGGGTGGTGGGTGTATGGAACGAGCTGCCAGAGGAGGTAGTTGCAGAGACTATCACAACGTTTAAGAGAGATTTAGACAGGGACATGGATAGGAAAGATTTAAAGCGATATGGGCCAAGGCCGGGCATGTGGGACTAGTGTAGATGGGGCATGTTAGTTGGGGTGGGCAAGTTGGGCCAAAGCAGGGGCGGAAAACCCGGGGGGGCCAGAGAGGACACGTCCCCCCCCCATGTTTTGAGAGGTGGGGGACATCCCCCCCAAGTTTTTGTGATCACGATTTTAGAATCTCAGTTTTTAGCGCTGGATTGAGCCTCCGAAGCCTCGCACGTGTGTGTGAGTGTGCGCATGCGCGCGTGGCCGCCAAAAAATTGTGTTCCCCGTCCCCTCCATGTTTTGATAGCGAGGGGACGGGGGACACAAGGGCCAAAGGGCCTGTTTCCACGCTGTATGACTCAATTTAAGAGGGTCCTTAGGAGCAAACTTTTCACTCTGGAATGAGTCTTCAGAGGAAGCTATAGAAGTGGACTCAATTATGACAAAAAAAAATCTTTGGACAGATCCATGGAAAGGAAGGGCTTAAAGAGACATGGGACTAAATCAGAATGCCAAGGTGGTTGTCATGTACCATGTGGGCCAAAGGGCCTGTTTGCATGCTGTACAGCGCTATGGCTCAATCACTTTAGATGCTATCAGAAAGATTGTGTGCACAACCTCAACTTTTGGAAGGGAGACAAAAATGCTGGAGAAACTCAGCGGGTGAGGCACCATCTATGGAGTGAAGGAAATAGACGACGTTTCGGGTCGAGACCCTTCTTCAGACTGATGTGGGGGTTGGGGAGGCGGGAAGAAGAAAGGAAGAGGTGGAAACATGGGCTGTGGGAGAGCTGGGAAGGGGATGGAAAAGAAGGAGAAAGCAGGGACTACCTGAAATTGGAGGTCAATGTTCATACCGCTGGGGTGTAAACTACCCAAGCGAAATATGAGGTGCTGCTCCTCGAATTTACAGTGGGCCTCACTCTGGCCATGGAGGAGGCCCAGGATAGAAAGGTCGGATACGGAATGGGTGGGGGAGTTGAAGTGCTGAGCCATCGGGAGATCATGTGGTTATTTCGAACCGAAGCGATCGCCAAGCCTACGCTTGGTCTCACCGATGTAGAGCAGCTGCACCTAGAGCAGCAGATGCAATAGATGAGGTTGGAGGAGGTGCAGGTGAACCTCTGCCTCATCTGGAAAGACTGCTTGGGTCCATGGATGGAGTCGGGGAGGGGGGAGGGGGGAGGTAATTTAAATATTCTAAATGTGGCCTCACCATTTTCGTATACAACTGCAACATGAGCTCCCAACTCTGCACTCAATACTCTGACTGATGAAGGCCAATGTGCCAAAGTCTTTTTGAGCACCCTATTTACTTGTGATGCCACTTTCAAGACTGTATGTACCTGGACTATTAGATCCCTCTGCTCTGCAACACCCCCCAGACCCCTACCGTTCACTGTGTAGGGTCCTGCCCTTGTTAGACTGCCCAAAATGCAACAAACTCCATTAACCATTCCCCAGCTCACCAGCCCAGCGATTCCCGCACACTAACGTACACACACCAGGGAAAAATTTACAATTATACCAAGCCAAGTATCCCACAAACCTGCACGTCTTTGGAGTGTGGGATGAAACTGGAGCAACCGGAAAAAAACCCACGCAGTCACAGGGAGAACTTGCCTTGTGCAATTATGGTGGATAGTAAGACCTTAAAAAAAATGAGCAAAACATAAATGCTGGAGTAACTCAGGCAGCAACTCTGGAGAAAGGAGTCCAATGATGCTGCCTGACCCCTGAGTTATAGGAGAAGAATTAGGCCATTCAGCCCATCGTGTCTGCTGCATTAAATCATGGCCAATCTATCTTTCCTTCTTAACCCCATTCTCCTGCTTTCTCTCCATAACCTGTAACACTCTTACTAATCAAGAATCTGTCAATCCCACTTTAAAAATACCCGATGACTTGGCCTCCACAGCCTCCTGTGGCAATGAATTGCACAGATTCACCACCCTCTGGCTAAAGAAATCCCATCTCATCTCCTTTCATAAGTTCTAGGAGCAAAAGCAGGCCATTCGGCCCATCAAGGCCACTCCGCCATTCAATCACGGCTGATCTATCTTTCCCTCTCAACCCCATTCTCCTGCCTTCTCTCCGTAACCCATGACACCCATACTAATTAAGAATCTGTCAATCTCCAACTTAAAAATATCCATTGACTTGGCCTCCTCAGCCTTCTGTGGCAATGAATTCCACAGATTCATCACCCTCTATAATGATACCTCCTTTTATTCTGAGGCTGTGCCCTCTGGTCCTAGATTCTCCCATTAATGTCAGCAAATGAGGCTAGCCCAATGTAGTAAACATAAAGCAGCCTGGACAAGGTGGGTTGAAGGCCCGGTTCCTGTGCTGTGCAGCTCTACGACTCAATGCTGTGTTTATTGTCACATGTGCATAGTGCTAACACGCAGTGCAATAATGTTCGTACCTACAGTCCAGTATATTGCTATACCCAAGCACATCCCCGATTAGCAAGTGTACAGAAATAGTCCACGGATCCCGCATGCAAGAGACACCATGTTTTGGCACCATTTTCCAAGTCCAGTCCTTGCTCTAGTTGTTATGAGCGGTGCCCGTTCCAGGCGAGCCCCAGGCTGCTGCAGGGCCTCCAGCCGTCGCCTTCCTTGGACGTGTGGATCGTCCAGTGAACCCACGTCCCCTCTCCTCACCCGCCCACCTTTGTTCCCCGGGGTTCCTCCCACAGCCGACCTGGAGGGTGCGTTAGGCCACACCCCGGTTCCCTCTCCTCTCCCACCGGCCTCGTTCCTCGCCCGTCACGTCTGTCATCACCGGCTCCATCCTCCCGGTCTCTGGTCTTCAGGGGACGAGCAGGGGTCGGCTCGGTGACTCCTCCTACAGGCCGGGCCCCCGGCTGCTACGAGTAGGGGTCGGCTCGGTGACTCCTCCTACAGGCCGGGACCCCGGGTGCTACGAGTAGGGGCCAGCTCGGCGGCTCGCCCTACAGGCCGGGGCCCCCGGGTGCTACGAGCAGGGGTTGGCTCAGCGGCTCCCCCTACAGGCCGGGTGCTACGAGTAGGGGCCAGCTCGGCGGCTCGCCCTACAGGCCGGGGCCCCCGGGTGCTACGAGTAGGGGCCAGCTCGGCGGTTCGCCCTACAGCTCCCCTTGAAGACGCAAGCTGCCAGGAGAAAGGGCCTGATTCGATCTGCACCTGACACGATTGTTCATTCCCGCAAGCCTTGTTTTATTAGGAACCTGGCAACGGAAAATCGAGTGTTCTGACTTGAACTCTTCATGGGTGAGCAAAGGTTCACATTGAACACAACACTGGAGCTGCTATTCACGTCTGTGACTAACTTAGCGTGGCCTTTCACACGCACAAATCGGAATAGAAAAGATAATTACACTCCCAATCTTTGTATCCCAATCTATCCACCCACCTGCTGTGCACTGAAGGGTTCTTGGGTTGTTCTTAATAACAGCTGTTCAATAATTGAAGTGGTTTTGCATGTAGATTGGGAAATGTCTGCTGTATTGAGTGTGTAAGAAAGAACTGCAGATGCTGGTTTAAATGGAAGGTAGACAAAAAACTCAGCAGGTGAGGCAGTATCTCTGGATCAGTCTGAAGAAGGGTTTCGGCCGGAAACGTTGCCTATTTCCTTCGCTCCATAGATGCTGCCTCACCCGCTGAATTTCTCCAGCACTTTTGTCTATCTCTGGATACACACACACCACCAGCTACCATTAATTCCATTGAAGCAACTATCGTGTGGGTTCCAGTTTAGACTTTAGAGGTATAGCATTGAAACAGGCCCTTCAGCCCGCCGACCTGCGATCACCCTATATACTAGCATTATCCTACACACTAGAACAATTACAGAATCCAAACCTGCATGTCTATGGTGTATGGGAGCAAATCAGTGGTTCAATGGTGCTTTTATTGTAACATATGCCAAATGCACAGTGAAATTATTTTCTTACACACAGTCTTTAATAGAGTATTGCCACACCTAAGCACATCCCCGATTAGTAAAGGGCCTGTCCCACCTAGGCGATTTTTTCGGCGATTGCCAGTGACTGTCACAGTCATAGCAGGTCGTCCAAAAATCGGCTACTGGACCCCCCCCTACGACAATGTCTACGACAAGCTACAACAACCTACCATCTAGTCGACGTCAAGTCACGGCAAGCTACCGACAACCGGCGACCCATGAGGACGTCCACCTACGACCACACAGGCGACAACCTACGACAACAGAAGTCAACTTACGTCCACCCCGTGACAAGCAACGACCCTGTCGGCAACAACTGAAGACAATTCAGTCGCCGGTATCTGTCGCCGGTTGACTTAGGTCGGCGCCAATGGAAGTCACCGAAGTCAGCACCCGGCGACAACCAACGTCACCTGGCGACAACCTACGACAGCACCTACGACAGGAGAAGACAAGCTACGTCAAGCCCACAGTCGCCAAAAAGTTTTGAACATTTCAAAATACATCGGCGGCCAGAAAAACGTTACGATTCTTTAGGGGACTTGAGGAGACTACTCACGACCATACAGGCGTCATCCCGCGACCATGTGGCGACAGCCTAGTCGCCTGTAGTCGCCGAAAAAATCGCCTAAGTGGGACAGGGACTCAGTGTACAGAAATAACGCATGTGTAATCTCAGAGGATACAATTGACGTTGGAGTAGACATGCCTGCTCGCAGTGTCATTCAGTGGGATCACCGCTATGCCATAATGCTGCCTCGTAGAAATGGGCAACATAATCAATGCCGGAACAATGGTCAATGGTGCTTTCATTGGTCACATGTGCAAAGTCACAGTGCAATAATGTTTGTACCTACAGTCCAGTAGAGTATTGCTGTACCCAAGCACATCCCCGATTAGCAAGTGTACAGAAATAGTCCACGGATCCCGCATGCAAGAGACGCCATGTTTTGGCACCATTTTCCAAGTCCAGTCCGCCCTCTAGTTGTTATGAGCGGTGCCCGTTCCAGGCGAGCCCCAGGCTGTTGCAGGGCCTCCAGCCGTCGCCTTCCTTGAACGTGTGGATCGTCCAGTGAACTCACGTCCCTCACCTAACCCGTCCACCTTTGTTCCCCGGGGTTCCTCCCACAGCTGACCTGGAGGGTGCGTTAGGCCAGACCCCGGTTTCCTCTCCTCTCTCACCGGCCTCGTTCCTCGCCCGTCACGTCTGTCATCACCGGCTCCATCCTCCCGGTCTCTGGTCTTCAGGGGACAAGCAGGGGCCGGCTCGGCGACTCCCCCTACAGGCCGGGCCCCCGGGTGCTACGAGCAGGGGTCGGCTCAGTGGCTACCCCACTCCTGCACCCCCTTCCGCCGGAGGCTTGCGCCCCAATCCTGATCCAAAACGCCACCAATCCATGTTCTCCAGAGATGCTACCCGACCCGCTGAGTTACTCCAGCACTCTGTGTCCATATTCTCTAGAGATGCTGCCTGACCCGCTGAGTTACTCCAGCACTTTGTGTCTTTTTGTTCAATATAATTAAAGACATCATTCCTTCTTCTCCCCGCTCCCGTCCGGCAGAAGGTACAGAAGCTTGAAAGCGCGCACCACCAGACTCAGGAACAGCTTCTTCCCCTCTGTTATCAGGCTTCTGAAAGGCCCTTCCATAAGCTAGGGTACTGTCTGATTCACCTCTACCCCATTGCGGACATTAGACTTTGTCTCTGGAACTGATGCACTACAATGCTGAGAACTATATTCTACACTCTGTATCTTCCCCTTTGCTCCACCTATTGTACTGGAGTTTGACATGATTGTTTTTATGTATGGCCTATCTGATCTGATCTTAGATAGCGTGCAAAACAAAGCTTTTTTTCACTGTACCTTGGTACCCGGGACAATAATAAAAACCTAAAGCTAAATAACTTAACCTTCCCTCCAAGAGTTGGTGTCACTGCTCCGTGGCATTTCTCTGTCAGTCCTTTCATTGAAAGCACCATCATAGTGATGCTGTGCTGCTGAATCTGACTGTTGCCTGGAGATTGAGACTGGTGCACCACCAGGTGAAGATTTTGATTGCATGGTCTGAGAGAGGGAATAGAAACCTGAATGGTTCTGCAAGAGGTGGCTTTAGAGGTTGTGGAGGCATTAGTGATGATCTTCCAAGCATCACTCGAGTCAGGGGTGGTCCCAGACGATTGGAAAATTGCACATGTTACTCCGCTGTTCAAGAAGGGAGCGAAGCAGAAGAGAAGAACCTATAGGCCGGTTAGTCTGACTTCAGTGGTTGGTAAGATCTTTTAGAAGCACATGATAAAATAGGCCGAAATGGGCCAAATTCAGCATGGTTTTCTGAAGGGGAGATTTTGCCTGACGAACTTGTTGGAATTCTTTGAAGTAACAGCAGGATGGACATAGGAGAGTCAGTGGATGTGGTTTACCTGGATTATCAGAAGGTCTTTGATGAGGTATTTCATGGGCGGTCACGGTGGTGCAGCAGTAGAGTTGCTGCCTTACAGCGAATGCAGCGCCGGAGACCCGGGTTCGATCCCGACTATGGGTGCTGTCTGTACGGAGTTTGTACATTCTCCCCGTGACCTGCGTGGGTTTTCTCCGAGATCTTCGGTTTCCTCCCACACTCCAAAGACGTACAGGTTTGTAGGTTATTTGGCTTGGTAAATGTAAATATTGTTCCTAGTGGGTGTAGGATAGTGTTAATGTGCGGGGAACGCTGGTCAGCGCGGACCAGGTGGGCCGAAGGGCCTGTTTCCATGCTGTATCTCTAAACTAAACTAAAGGTGGGTGCCACCCAACCCTGTAGCTTACAAGCCAGCGGCATGAATGTTGAATTCTCAAATTTTAAGTATCTTCTACTCACACTCCCCTCCCCTCCCCTCTCCCTCCCCTCCACCCTAGTTGTTGAACCAGATCCATGGTTCTCCTCATTGTATCCCGCATGAGAACACATCTTCCTTAGCCAGCAATGGGCCTACCAGGAGACCACTCTGCCTGAGATCATCTGTTGTGGCCCTGATTGGTCCTGGTCTTTTCACCCCTCCAGCTCCTCACCTCCCCTCTACCTACTTTCAGTCAGAACAAAGGTCCCAACCCGAAACGTCATCCATCCTTTTTCTCCAGAGATGCTGCCTGAGCCGCTGAGTTACTCCAGCACTCTGTGTCCATGTTCTCCACAGATGCTGCCTGACCCGCTGAGTTACTCCAGCACTTTGCATCATCTGCATCTCCTTATTTCTACTCCTCCCACACATTGTCCATTTTCCAGTATCACCTTCCCTTCCTATCCCTCAACCACCCCCCACCCCACCCCCTATGTTTGTCCAGCTGCCTTGTAAATGCTTTACTACAGCCAGCCCTTGCGGGAGACCCACCATCGCCCCAGCCTATGTAGGTAGGAGTGTCCCCTGGGATCGATGCCTGATTATCCTGTGTTGATAGCAACCACCGTGTTGTTAGTCACTATCTTGTCTTCTTGGTGACCATCTTGTTTAATGATCCCTTTTTTGGACTCCGTACACATTTAAATAGCTGCGTACTTTGCAGTCAAGCGGAGAAGATGAGGTTGCAAGCTTGTAAAATGTGTGGCGTGTTCAAATCTGATTACGCCACTGGCTTTGTTAAGTGAGAGAGTCGAGAGTGTTTTATTGTCATATGTCTCAAAATAGAACAATGAAATTCTTACTTGCAGCAGCACAACAGAATATGTAAACATAGTACTCCGAATAAACCATAATAAACAATAGGCAATAGGTGCAGGAGTAGGTCATTCGGCCCTTCGAGCCAGCACCGCCATTCAATGTGATCATGGCTGATCATCCACAATCAGTACCCCGTTCCTGCCTTCTTCCCATATTTCCTAACTCCGCTATCTTTAAGAGCTCTATCTAACTCTTTCTTGAAAGCATCCAGAGAATTAGCCTCCACTGCCTTCTGGGGCAGAGAATTCCACAGACTCACAACTCTCTGGGTGAAAAAGATTTTCCTCATCTCCATTTTAAATGGCTGACCCCTTATTCTTAAACTGTGGCCCCTGGTTCTGGACTCTCCCAACATCGGGAACATGTTTCCTGCCTCTAGCGTGTCCAATCCCTTAATAATCTTGTATGTTTCAATAAAATATCCTCTCATCCTTCTAAATTCCATAGTGTACAAGCCCAGCCGCTCCATTCTATCCACATATGACAATCCCGCTATCCCGGGAATTAACCCGGTGAACCTACGCTGCACTCCCTCAATAGCAAGAATGTCCTTCCTCAAATTTGGACCAAAACAGCACACAATACTCCAGGTGTGGTCTCACTGGGGCCCTGTACAACTGCAGAAGGACCCCTTTGCTCCTATACTCAACTCCTCTTGTTTTGAAGGCCAACATGCCATTCGTTTGTCAAACAACATTATAAAAAGTTCAGAATGTATATAAAAAAAGACAAATAAAACAACAATAATATTGCAAAGTTAAAAATAATATTCCAAGTCTATGGGAGCCTATTTTGAGGTTGTAGTGTTTAATAGGCTGAAGGCTGCAGGGAAGAAACTGCTCCTGAACCTTTTCCTGTTACAGTTTTCAGGCTCCTGTACCTTCTTCCTGATGGCAGGAGTTAAATGAGTCATGGTGGTGTGGGTCTCTGATGATGTTGGCTGCCTTTTTGATGCAGTGATCCTGTAGATCCCTTCGATGGTTGTGAATTCCAGGCCGGCCGGTCAGGGCACGTTCCCGGCAAATGTGTGCCAAGAATGTGCAGGGACTTGGAGTGATTCGAACACGGACACTATTCTTAAAATCGGCAGGCAATGCACCCCTTAGGCTGTTGCTGCAGGTGGATTTGCACAGGCGTAGAGTGTTTGAAAGTCAAACTAACCCCTCTGTCTTTTGACTTTAGAGATACAGTGCGGAAACAGGCCCTTCGGAACTCTGAGTCCACGCCGACCAGCAATCACCCCGTACAGTAACGCTATGCTACACACGCTAGGGACAATTTTCAATTTACAGAAGCCAATTAACCCTCAAACCTGTACGTCTTTGGAGTGTGGGAGGAAACCGGTGCACCCGGAGAAAACCCACGTAGGTCACAGGGAGAACGTGCAAACTCTGTAAACACAGTAGCCGTGGTCAGGATCGATCCCGGGTCTCTGGCGCTGTGAGGCAGCAGCTCAACCGCTGCGCCACCGTGCCGCCCCTGAATCTTGCTGAAAGTAATTAAATCACTCAGTATTAAGGCTTTTTGTTCCCCCTGTATGGTTACGCAGGCTGACTCCCCCCTCGACCAATGGAGACGGCAGCCAAAGGACACACCCTGCACAAGCTGGTATCCTGAGCATAAATCCCTATAGGGAGGGGTTGAGCAGGCTAGGACTCTATTCCTTGGAGCGCAGGAGGATGAGAGGCAATCTTATAGAGGTGTGTAATTTAATGAGGGAATAGATCAGGTAAATGCAGTCTTTTACCCAGAGTAAGGGAATCAGAGGACATGGATTTGAGGTGAGGGGTTTAAAATGTAATAGGAACCTGAGGGGCAACCTTTTCACACAGGGTGGTGGTGATGGAATGAGCTGCCAGAGGAGGTAGTTGAGGCAGGTACTCTAACAGCATTTAAAACACACTTGGACAGGTGCACGGATAGGAAGAATTTAGAGGTATATGGGCCAAACGCGAGCAAATAGATGCGTAGATGGGCTGGCTGGGTCAACCTGGACTAGATGGGCCAAAGGACCTGATTCCGTGTTGTGTGCAAAGTGCTGGAGGAAATGCCTTTGTAGTAAATGCCTACTATTTTCTGTGTGCTGAAGCAAAGCAAGAATTTCATTGTCCTATACAGGGACACATGACAATAAACTCACTTGAACCTGAACTTGAACTCGGCGGGTCTGGCAGCATCTGTGGAGGTAATGGACATGTGACTTTTTTCCTCCACCCATGCTGCCTGACCTGCTGACTCCCCAGCCCTGCCTTCCACTCTGTTATCCAGCGTCTGGAGTAAACATGCCTTCAATGGGCGGCACGGTGGTGCAGCGGTAGAGTAGCTGCCTCACAGCGCCAGAGACCCGGGATCGATCCTGACCACGGGTGCTGTCTGTACGGAGTTTGCACGTTCTCCCTGGGTCCTGCGTGGGTTTTCTCCGGGAGCTCCGGTTTCCACCCACACTCCAAAGACATGCAGGTTTGTAGGTTAATTGGCTTCCGTAAATTGCAAATTGTCCCTAGCGTGTGTAGGATAGAGCTAGTGTACGGGGTGATCGCTGGTTGGCGCGGACGCGGTGTGCTGAAGGGCCTGTTTCCGTGCTGTATTTCTAAAGTAAAATACCAAAGAAGGTAACAAGATTTAACCGAGTTCTTGCACATTAACAGAAGATCGCATCCGACTGTGTGCTGCTACTGCTAACCAGATGGAGCATCAGTAGCAGTTGTACAGGAGACCTTTGGCAGTGTAGCCTTACGATGAATGTTTGTAACGCCTCAGGAACAAACTATTTGCATAATGCCCTCAATGAGGTAAAATGCTCAAAGCGTTTCACAGGCGTAGAGCCAAACAGAAATCAACACTTAGCCACCAGAGGGGACTGGGCTTTCCTGAAGGCCGGCCATTCTACACTTCTTTTATTGGTTTGGCGCTGGAGTGTGGCGGCAGAGGTCATGGTCATGTGCAACATCTGTGAGGTGCTGAGCCGCAGACTGCACACTTGCACCGTCTGACTGGTGACGGCAGGTCTACGGTTATTATTGTCAAGTGTGTTTTATTGTCAATCGAAGTTTGACACAGAGTGCTGGAGTAACTCAGCGGGTCAGGCAGCATCTCTGGAGAACATGGACACAGAGTGCTGGAGTAACTCAGCGGGTCAGGCAGCATCTCTGGAGAAAAGGAACTGGTGACATTTCAGGTCGAGACCCTTCTTCAGACTACTGTCATATGTTCCGAGACAGAATAATGAAATCCTTGCTTGCAGCAGCACAACAGATATGTGAACACAGTTATGCTATGGTGATGGCTGGTTGACATGGACTCGGTGGGCTGAACGGAGAGGAAGGAACTGCAGATGCTGACTTGCACCGAAGAGAGACACTAAATGCTGGAGTAACTCAGCGGGACAGGCAGCATCTCATTAGAGAAGGAATGGGTGACAACCCGAAGGGTCTTGACCAGAAAAGTCACCCATTCCTTCTCTCCAGAGATGCTGCCTGTCCTGCTGAGTTACTCCAGCATTTTGTGTCTATCTTTGGTGGGGTGAAGGGTCTATTTCTGCACTGTATCTCTACAGTGTAAACTCTGAGTACTCTGTGTTGTTACTGGGCAGTGTCCGTTTACCGGCTCCCCGGTGACTAGGCTGCAGCCTCTCATTGTTTTGTTTACAGACATTGTTGCTTCCACCGCAGGCCGGCTACTCCCAGCCATGGACAACCTTCCAGTTGGTCATAAGCAACGTATGGTGTGAAAATCTATCAAAAACCTGCAGTTGCTGGAAATCTGAAAAAAAGCGACAAATGCTGGATTCACAGGGCGACGAAACATGACGATCGATTGAAAGATATTAGTGTTTCTTTAGATTGTG
Source organism: Amblyraja radiata (assembly GCF_010909765.2). Taxonomy (NCBI): domain Eukaryota; kingdom Metazoa; phylum Chordata; class Chondrichthyes; order Rajiformes; family Rajidae; genus Amblyraja; species Amblyraja radiata. Next base: position 32,844,203 of record NC_045956.1, on the reverse strand, counting down.
AAACTTTAGAGATACAGCGTGGAATCAGGCCCTTCGGCCCACCTAGTCCACGCCGAACAGCAGTCATCCCGTACACTAGCACTATCCTACACATTTGGAACACGGTGGCGCAGCGGTAGAGTTGCTGCCTTACAGCGAATGCAGCGCCGGGTTCGATCCCGAATACGGGTGCTGTCTGTACGGAGATTGTACATTCCCCCCGTGACGTGCCTGGGTTTTCTCTGAGATCTTTCTTCCCACACTCCAAAGACGTACAGGTTTTTAGGTTAATTGGCTTGGTAAATGTAAAAATTGTCCCTAGTGTGTGTAGGATCGTGTTAATTTGCGGGGATCGCGGGTCGGCGCGGATCCGGTGGGCCGAAAAGGCCTGTTTCCGCGCTGTATCTCTGAAATAAACAAAATTTCTAATTTGCAGAAGTCAATTAATCTACAAACCTGCACATCTTTGGAGTGTGGGAGTAAACCGGAGCACCCGGAGATGGGTGTATGGAGCGAGGTAGTTGAGGCAGGTACTATTGCAATGTTTAAGAAACATTTAGACAGGTATAAGGATAGGACAGATGTAGAGGGCTTCGGGCCAAGCGCAGTGGGACTAGTGTAGATGGGGCATGTTGGTGAGTGTGGGCAAGCTGGGCCAGAGGAGCTGGTTCCGTGCTGTGTGACTGACTAAATCAGCCGTGTGTGTTTCAGTGGTGTTTTTGTTTTTGACTGGTTTGAATATGATTGTACGCTGTGAACGATGCGACACATCTCCACAGGACTGGGCAGTGAGAGATGGTGGCCATGTTGCAGCTCTCCACTCGTGGGTGTGTCGTAGGGTTGCCAACTGTCCAGTATTAACTGGGACATCCCGTATATTGGGCTAAATTGGTTTGTCCTGCACGGGACCGCCCTTGTTCTGTATTTGGCTGCTACTACTCGGGTCGAGGAGACTGTCGGTTCGGAGCGCCGCCTCCGGCCCCGCCTCACCTGTCCCGAAGTAATGCAGCCCATGGAGTGCAGCAGCAGCGCCTCGCCCGTGGCCCCGTCGGTCGGCAGCCTGGGCAGCTGTCCTATCTTCGCTTACCACCCCTCCTTCTCATGGCTGATCATCGGTTCATGAGACGGATGGGGCGCACGATGTCACTCGGCCCGGGCCAAAACTCCCCAGCTGGCCCGCCGGCTGGGCTTTGTGTGCAGTCCAGCACCCGGACCAACTCATCATTCACCCAGCCATGGCCGAGTCGGTCAACGAATTGCCGTCGAGAATTTGTCCCGTATTTTGACCTTTTGTCTCTTATTTTGGAGTGAGAATGTTGACAACCCATTGTACCATGATACTCTACTAATTTGCGATTTCTTACCCGGTTATAGCGGATAATCGGCAATAACACACCATAACCCCCCTCCCTGTGGTCTAACAAGGGTTTGCTGTATATAATATAATCAAACAAAAAGAAAAGAAGTTCAATAAATAAAAACCACAATATAATGCAGAAACGCAGCCCAGAATCTCTAGTGCAACCCAGACACTTCACGGTGAGAGTGTAGATTGAGTTGAATCGTGCTCCAATATCTCGGCAGCTGCCTGCTGTACTCATGCAAAGTGAAATTGAGGCATTTAGTGGGTTTCCTCTATCACGGGAGTCAGGTCTGGGGTTCTTCACGAAGAGAGATGCTGCACTGATCCAGGCCCTTCAGCCCATCACGTTTGTACCAACCATCAACCACCCATTTACACTGTCCCGCGTTAATCCCATTTATTTTTGTTCTCCCTCCCCCCTGACCCCCCATCAACTCTCGCTAGAGTCTCATCTTTAGACTTTAGGGATACAGAGTGGAAACAGGTCATTCAGCCCATCGAGTCCACCCCGATCACCCCGTACACTAGCACTGCACAACACGCCAGGGACAATTTTACAATTTTTACCAAGGTCAATTAACCTACAGACCTGTGTAGGAAGGGACCTGTACATCTTTGGAGTGTGGGAAGAAACCGGAGCACCCGGAGAAAACCCATGCTGCCTTATAAGGAACATGGTTGGGGTTTTAACAGCAGGTTCCCTGTGGATCCAGGCAGAGACCAGATCCATTCATGTGTCCAGACAAATCATTAGCTTTCAAATCAATTTAATTTAATTATAATAATTGTTGAATATATACAATAAAATGCAATCAATGATAGAGGCATTAAGGTGAATGGCTTCAATCGACCAGGCGCAGTGAGTTGCAATGATCTGTGGGCAGCAGCGCAAAGGCATAGGAACCTTAAATAGACTAGTAAATACCTCAGGGCAGCACGGTGGCGCAGCAGTAGAGTTGCTGCCTTACAGCGCTTGCAATGCCGGAGACCCGGGTTCAATCCCGACTACGGGTGCTGTGCTGTCTGTACGGAGTTTGTACGTTCTCCCCGTGACCACGTGGGTTTTCTCCGAGATCTTCGGTTTCCTCCCACATTCCAAAGACGTATAGGTTTGTAGGTTAATTGGCTTGGTATAAGTGTAGAAATTGTCCATTGTGTGTGTGTGTGTACGCTAGCATTAATACACGGAGACAGCTAGTCGGTGCGGACTCAGTGGGCCAGAGGGCTTTCTTCCGCGCTGTAAACTAAACTAAACTAAACTAAACTCAACCTCTGTATAGACAGCACCAGTAGTCAGGATCGAACTCCAGTCTCGGGCTTTGTAAAAGTCAAAAGAGTGTTTTATTGTCGTATGTCCCAGATAGAACAAGGAAATTCTTCCTTGCTGCAGCAAAACAGACTGTGTCACCATAAAACACTGTACACAATATAATAAACCAGAAGAAATTGTTCAGTGTGCAACTCTGTGCCACTGTGCCTCGCCATTTTATCGTTCTTGTTTGTGTATTCTGCATGTGAACAGGAACCAGTTGTAAGAGAAAGAACTGCATGTGCTGGAAAAATCGAAGGTAGACAAAAATGCTGAAGAAACTCAGCGGATGAGGCAGCATCTATGGAGCGAAGGAATAGGTGACGTTTCGGGGTCTCGACCCGAAACGTCACCTATTCCTTCGCTCTATAGATGCTGCCTCTCCCGCTGAGTTTCTCCAGCATTTTTGTCTACCTAGGACCAGTTGTAAGTTTATGGGGCTGTCCCACTGTACGAGCTAATTCAAGAGTTTCCCCGGATTCCAACTCGGAGAATTACGGTAATGGCCGCTCGTAGGTACTCGGGGGTCTCGTGGACATTTTTCAACATGTTGAAAAATCTTCACGAGTCTTCACGAGCTTACCGCGTTTCCCGAGAACCTGCCGTTAGCGTTACGAGCCGTCCCGAGCTCCGACGTACCCAGAACGTGCATTCTACGTGCTTACCACGAGTTTGATTTTTTTTTTAACAGGGGAGATCTCTTGAATTAGCTGGCACAGTGGGACTGCCCCATTAGTCCCGTGGCGGGTGCAGCATTCTGTGCTGGTTCCGACACGGAGGCCGGCCTTCCTTTCACCAGATCTTATCTCCAGCAGCAGACAGCAGTTCCCCACGGCCAGGAAATCCTGCAGGAACGGACATTCGCTGGTGACAACAGGCCCACCCTGCCCTGGTGGTCACATCCCACAGCTTGGACTGTGCACACTTAGGTTTGAGAAAAAATTGATTGCTTTAAAAGATCTTTGGACTTTGGAGGTACAGCGCGGAAACAGGCCCTTTGGAACACCAAGTCCACGCCGACCAGCGATCACCCCGTACACAAGCACTATCCTACGCACTAGGGGCAGTTTAGAGTTTACAGACTTCAATCAACCTACAAACCTGCACGTTTTCGGAGAGTGGGAGGAAATCGGAGCATCCAGAGAAAACCCACACATGTCACGGGGAGAACGTACAAACTCCATGCAGACTGCACCCGTAGTTTGGATCAAACCCGGGTCTCTGGCGCTGTGAGGCAGCAACTCTACCGTTGCGCCACAATGTGTTCTGGGTACCACAGGGTGGTTGCAGAGCAGTGGGGTGCAGGGACCTGAGGTGAATCTGTGGAACTCATTGCCACAGACGGCTGTGGAGGCCAGGTCAGTGGATATATTTAAGGCAGAGATAGATAGATTCTTGATTAGTACGGGTGTCAGGGGTTACGGGGAGAAGGCAGGAGAATGGGGATGGGAGGGAGAGATAGATCAGCCATGATTGAATGGCGGAGTAGGCGCTGGGCCGAATGGCCTAATTCTACTCCTATCACTTACAACTTCTGAGTAGCTTTTTCCAAAGCTCTCTCTCTCTGCAGACAGTGGGAGACAGCCAGTGGAAGATCTGTGAAATAGCTTTCATTTTTATCCTGGCATCTTTGTCACAGTTTGTGCTTTGTGAAGTCCTTCTGTAGAAACGAGTGCGTCTGGAACTCGTTGAGTCCAGCTTAGGGAAACAGCTGAGTGTATTCTCAGGCTCAATCGACCAACTAGATCCACGTGAAGTGCTGGGGTAACTCTTACTAGAAGATTTAAAGGGCACTGTGATTTTATTTTTAACCACACAGCGTGGAAACAGGCCCTTCAGCCCAATTTGTCCACATGGGCCAACATGCCCCATCTGCACTAGTCCCACCTGTCCTCTAAACCTATCCTATCCATGTACCTGTCCAAAGTACCTGCCTCAACTACCTCCTCCGGCAGCTGGTTCCATACAGCGAGATGGAATGTCATACAGGCACAGCAAATAAACAGGCCCTTTGGCCCATCAAGTCCACGTCAACCACAATCACCCGTACACTAGTTCTATCCTACACACTTGGGACGATGTACAGTGGCCAATTAACCTACAAACCCGCACGTCTTTGGAGTGTGGGAGGAAACCTGATCTCCTGGGGAAAACCCACAAGGTCACAGGGAGAACGTGCAAACTCCGTACAGGCAGTAGTCAGGATGGAATCTGGGGTCTCTGCCGCTGTAAGATAGCAACTCTACCGCTGCGCCACCGTGCCGCACAATGATGTTTTACTGGATGGAGTTGATCCCAGATTAGGAGGGGGTGCACTGGATGAGGGGTGATCGCAGTGAATCATGGGGATCCAGTGAATGAAATGGTCCCTGGTTGTTATGGGAAGCAAAGGAGTGGATAGCTGTTGGCTTGACAGAGCTTTGCGTATCTTTGTTAGCCACAAGGCGGAACATTGGAAGAAGGTTTGTCATGTTCCGTCATTGAAAGTCGGCAGTGATATGTCAAGTAACTCCAGGCCCTTCAGCCTCATGACATGGTGGGAAAATTACTGACGAATTTGGGATAGGCAGGAACCGATCGGTGAAATCCTGCCACGCTCATTTGATCGAACATTTGAGGTGGCAATGATGAAATAAAATGTATTAAAAAGGAACGGCAGATGCTGGTTTATACCAAAGTGGAGTTTAGTTTAGAGATACAGCGTGGAAAGAAGCCCTTCAGCCCACTGCGATCGCCCCGTAGACTAACACTATACTTACACACGAGGTACAATTTACAGAAGCCAATTAACCTACAAACTTGCACATCTTTGGAGTGTGGGAGGAAACCGGAGCACCCGGTGAAAACCCACACGGTCACAGGGAGAACGTAAAACTCTGAATAGACAGTACCTATATTCAGGATCGAACCCGGTTCTCTGGTGCTGTGAGGCAGCAAGCAACTACTGCCCTTACTGTCCCAAAATGCTGGAGTAACTCAGCGGGCCAGACAGCACCTCTGGAGATAAAGGGTAGGTAACGTTTCAGGTCGGGACCCAACTTTCACAGTCAGAATCCTCCTTTCACAATCTGAAGAAGGGTCCCCTCCCGAAACGTCACGTATTCATGATCTCCCGAAATGCTGGCTGGCCTGCTGAGTTACTCCAGCACTTTGTGTCTATCCTCGGTATAAACCAGCATCTGCAGTTCTTTGGTGTTACATTCCATGAAGTGGCCAGTGTGTCTCCCACATTACAACATGACCAGACTGCACAAGCATTTCATAACATCTTAAGGTGATTACAGTTGCTGTGGAAATACTGTAAAACGATCACTTTAACCCCACTGCATCAACTTGCGTTTATCCACCTTCCCTTTACACACATTGCTATTGCTGTCGTTGGTTAAGGATCTTGTCGAAAGCTAATGATACCAATGTTTGATGCGTTGACTCTGTTTGTTTTGCAGTTATCCTGCCGTGTGCGATTTCCTACAGCACAATAATTTATTATCAGTAATCCGAGCGCACGAGGCACAGGATGCTGGGTAGGAGCTTGTTTGTATCTCAGAAAAATAATGCTTGCTGTTGACGTTGAATGTTTAATTCCCGTGCATTAAAGCAAACTCTGTGTGATGGTGTTTGTGGAATCATAAGTTCATAAGGTCATGTGATAGGAGTGGGATTAGACCACTCGGCCCATCAAGTCTACTCCGCCATTCAATCATGGCTGATCTATCTCTCCCTCCCAACCCCATTCTCCTCCCTTCTCCCCATAACCCCTGACACTCGTACAAATCAAGAATCTATCTATCTCTGCCTTAAAAATATTCATTAACGGCCTCCACAGCCGTCTGTGGCAAAGAATTCCACAGATTCACCACCCTCTGACTAAAGAAATGTTCTCCTCATCTCCTTCCTAAAAGAACCTCCTTTAATTCTGAGGCTGTGACCTCTGATCCTAGACTCTCTCACTAGTGGAAGAGTCATGATCAGCCATGAAGGGCCGAATGGCCTCCTGCACCTATTTTCTATGTTTCTATGGAAACATCCTCTCCACCTCCACTCTATCCGGGCCTTTCACTGTTTAGTAAGCTTCAATGAGGTTCCCCCTCATCCGAGTGTGAGGATTGAATGCAGATCGATAAGACCATGGGACGGGGGAGCAGTTAGGCCATTCAGCCCTTCGAGTCAACACCACTCCACTCCATAACATTTCACACCTTTCAAAGGAGAAGGCAGGAGAATGGGGTTGAGAGGGAAAGATAGATCAGCCATTGATTGAATAGCGGAGATGGGCCGAATGGGCTAAATCTGCTCCTATCACTTATGAACTTTCCCAATCAAAAACCTATCAATCTTCACTTTAAAAATACCCAATGACTTGCTGAGAATTCCACAGATTCACCACACTCTGACTAAAGAAATTCCTCCTCATCTCCTTTGTAAAGGTACGTCCTTTTAATGTGAGGCTGTGCCCTCTGGTCCTCGACTCTCCCACTAATGGCACTGCTCTGGCCATTGTGTGACCAATGGAGTGAGAGGAACTCTTCCCCCTTCTGTGCGTAATCCTGTCAGCAGATGCCAACATCCTCTATGTCACATAGTCATAGAATGATGCAGTATGGACACAGGCCCTTCAGCCCATCTTGCCCACATCAGCCAACATGTCCCAGCTACACTAGAGTCATATAGTGATTACAGTGTGGACACAGGCCCTTCAGCCCAACTTGCCCACATCAGCCAACATGTCCCAGCTACACTAGAGTCATAGAGTGATTACAGTGTGGACACAGGCCCTTCAGCCCAACTTGCCCACACTGGCCAACATGTACCTGCTACACTAGAGTTATTGATACAGTGTGGACACAGGCCCTTCAGCCCATCTTGCCCACACTGGCCAACATGTCCAAGCTACACTAGAGTCATAGAGTGATTACAGTGTGGACACAGGCCTTTCAGCCCATCTTGCCCACTGGCCAACATGTACCTGCTACACTAGAGTCATTGATACAGTGTGGACACAGGCCCTTCAGCCCAACTTGCCCACAAGGGCCAATATGTTGCATCTACACAAGTCGCACCTGCCTGCGTTTGGTCCATATCCCTCTAAACCATGTACCTGTCCAAACGTGCCTGAAATGTTGTTATAGTACCTGCCTCAACTAGCTCCTCCGACAGTTCGTTCCATACACCCACCACCCGTTGTGTAAAAAAGTTACTCCTCAGATGCCTATTCAATGTTTTTCCCCTCACCTTAAACCTATGTCCTCTGGTTCTCGATTCCCTCCTCTGGTCATAAGACTCTGTGCGTCTACCCAATCTAATCCTCTCATGATCTTGTACCCCTCTATAAGATCACCCTCATCCTCCTGCGCTCCAAAGAACAAAGTCCTAGCCTGCTCAACCTCTCCCGAGAACTCAGACCCTCGAGCCCTGGCAATGTCTTCTCTGCACGCTTTCCAGCTTGACCGCATCTTTCCTATAACACGTTGCCCGCATTAGGGGGTAAACCTTGGGAGTGACTGTGCTCTTGTGATCTTCACAGGTATCGAATGTACAGGAAGAGCCAGACAACAGGCTTCCCCTCACTAATCACCATCTTCTCGGCTCCCAACTACCTGGATGTCTACAACAACAAAGGTATGTGTGACGCTGCAGCAGTGCAACACGTGTGTGACTTGGGCGCCAGAGGGCGGGCTCTTTGATCTTACAAGGCTGGTCTGCCGTAACAGGATCCAGCTGTAACCGCAGCCTCACATCCCCGACCAACTGGGTAACCTTCACCCCTGTTCTCACCCAGAATCTGTCAAAAACATTCAAGGACTCTGCCAAAGCTCTGTCCCATTTTAACAGAGATCACCAAGAGTGCTGGCTCTCGCGGTTCACCAGCCGCTTGCCACTGTTGCGGGCTGGAATAGTCTGTGTACCATGTGTATGTGGAGTGTGTGAGGCTGCAGCTCCTGTTCCATTATCTAAAGGGGCTGCTCCTTACCTTCTGGCTGCACTTCACACCCACCATCCTCATCTTTGGACACCCTGTGCGTAGGGGAGACGGTAGGGCGGAAGATGTCCTGGTTGGATTGCACCTGGGCCTGGCGCCAGGCGGAAGAGGGCTCCGCCCGAGCCGGCTGCCTGACCCTTTTCCGGGGTTACGTCCGCGCCCGGGTGGGGTTAGAGAGGGACTACGCACTGTCCACGGGCACCCTGGGGGATTTCTGGGGCCGCTGGTCACCGCGGGAGGTGGAATACAACCTTGACAAGGAGTGTAACATATTTGTATAGAAGTTTATTTAGTATATTTGTTTGTCTTGTATTGTGGTGATTGGTTCTGGTTTGTTTTATTGTAAATATTATTTTTAATAATTGAATACATTTTTTGAAGAAGAAAAAAAAAAGTGCTGGCCCCAGGATGGAAGATAGCTCATTGTTAAACAATGCTCCCTGGTTTAGTTTAGTTTAGAGACACAGCATGGAAGCAGGCCCGCCGAGTCCACCGCGACCATCGATTACCCATTCACACTGGTGATATGTTACCCTACTTTCCCATCCACTACCGACACACTATTTACAGCGGCCGGTTAACCTACAAACCCACACGTCTCTGGGATGTGGGAGGAAACCAGTGCACCCGGAGAAAACCCAGGCGGTCACGGGGAGAACGTGCAAACTCCACATAGACAGCACCCGAGGTTAGGATTGAACCCGGGTGTCTGGCGCTGTGAGGCATCAACTCTATCAGCGACACCACGGCGAGCGGCACAATTGTGCTGCCTGTAGAGCAGTACAATATCCGTGCTGAACACGATGCCAAGATCAACTGATCTCCTCTGCCTCCGCACGATCCGTGTCCGTCCTCCATATAACCATATAACCATATAACAATTACAGCACGGAAACAGGCCATCTCGACCCTTCTAGTCCGTGCTGAACACATAATCTCCCCTAGTCCCATATACCTGCGCTCAGACCATAACCCTCCATTCCTTTCCCATCCATATAACTATCCAATTTATTTTTAAATGATAAAAACGAACCTGCCTCCACCACCTTCACCGGAAGCTCATTCCACACAGCCACCACTCTCTGAGTAAAGAAGTTCCCCCTCATGTTACCCCTAAACTTCAGTCCCTTAATTCTCAAGTCATGTCCCCTTGTTTGAATCTTCCCTACTCTCAGTGGGAAAAGCTTTTCCACGTCAACTCTGTCTATCCCTCTCATCATTTTAAAAACCTCTATCAAGTCCCCCCTTAACCTTCTGCGCTCCAAAGAATAAAGCCCTAACTTGTTCAACCTTTCTCTGTAACTTAGTTGCTGAAACCCAGGCAACATTCTAGTAAATCTCCTCTGTACTCTCTCTATTTTGTTGACATCCTTCCTATAATTAGGCGACCAAAATTGTACACCATACTCCAGAATTGGCCTCACCAATGCCTTGTACAATTTTAACATTACATCCCAACTTCTATACTCAATGCTCTGATTTATAAAGGCCAGCACACCAAAAGCTTTCTTTACCACCCTATCTACATGAGATTCCACTTTCAGGGAACTGTGCACAGTTATTCCCAGATCCCTCTGTTCACCTACATTCTTCAATTCCCTACCATTCCCCAGTGCTGGATTCTCCGGCAGGAGAGGTTCATCTGGATCCCGTGCACCAACCTTATTCGTGAAGTCCCCTGGTTCAGAGCTGACAGAGGGCGGCGCAGTGGTAGAGTTGCTGCCTCACAGCGCCGGAGACCCGGATTGCATCCTGACTACGGGTTGCTGTCTGTAGGGAGTTTGCATGTTCTCCCCGTGACCATGTGGGTTTTCTCCGGGTGCTCCCACACTGCAAAGACGTGCACGTTTGCAGGTTAATTGGCCTCTGTAAATTGTAAACTGTCTCGAGTGTGTAGGATAGTGCTAGTGTACGGGGTGATCGCTGGTCAGAGCGGACGCGGTGGGCCGAGGGGCCTGTTTCCATGCCGTATCTCTGAAGAGGGCAGGCTCCCCAGCAGCTCCCTCTAGTCGAGAACCTGTTGCAAGTTAATTTTGAATATCCTGTGATTCTGACCAACGACTGAGGTAATGAATGGTGCTGCTGATAAATACATTGGCTCTACCCCTCCTGGCTCCCAGGTGGGCTCTTCCAGTCAGCACATGTAGAGCTGTTTGCAGAAAGCAAATGGCGCCATCCAGTGAAAGCACGGGCTGTGTCCCGAGGCTGCTTACCGATTAATGTGTGCTGGTTGTATAAAACACCTGCTGTAACATGCACCCGGGATCACAGCACTTTCCCTCACATCGATTTTGTAGGGCAATGGGACTTTAGCGATACAGCGCGGAAACAGGCCCTTCGGCCCACCGAGTCCACACTGACCAGCGGTCCCCCCGTACACCAGCAATGTCTTACACACTAGGGACAATTCACAATTTTATCGAAGCCAATTGACCTACAAACCTGCACGTCTTTGGAGTGTGGGAGGAAACGGGAGCACCCGGAGAAAACCCACGCACGTCACGGGGAAAACGTATAAACTCCGTACAGACAGCGCCCGTAGTCAGGATTGAACCCGAGCCTCTGGCAGCAACTCTACCTAATTAACCTGAGCTGCTCCTTCCCTGATGGGAAAATTCCTTTTTCGAGTTCAATCCCATTCCTTGGCGCTGTCTACTCCAAGCTTGGTGATAATTAGCACACCTTGGAAATCTGCAATGAAGAAATGTCACTATGATGCGCCTAAAAATACCTCTCCTTGTGAAACTACCTAAAAGCTGGCTGCTGCACAGAATGAATGTGTGCAATGCCTTTCAGTTGTGAGTGTGTTTCTGCGGCGTGTGTCTGCTGTGTGTTCTCAGCTACTGGTGTTATGTCGAGGTGGGTCGATTTAGATCCAGACCAGCTTATTCGCATATAAACCAGGGTGCACATGAAGCGCGCAGAGTCTACAGCCCACAGGTAATGAAGGGTACAACTGTAAATACAACGACAGGTGTACAGCAGCAGAATGGCGCAAAGATTGTAGCACAAATGAACGTCATGCTTTGGAAGTGTAGACAATAGACAATAGGTGCAGGAGTAGGCCACCGCCATTCAATGTGATCATGGCTGATCATCCACAATCAGTACCCCATTCCTGCCTTCTCCCCATATCCCTTAACTCCGTCATCCCTAAGAGCTCCATCTAACTCTCTCTTGAAAGCATCCAGAGAACCAGGCTCCACTGCCCTCTGAGGCAGAGAATTCTACACACTCACAACTCTCTGTGTGAAAAGGTTTTTCCTCATCTCTTTCCAAATGGCTTACCACGTATTCTTAAACTGTGGCCCCTGGTCTGGACTCACCCTTCTAAATTCCAGAGTGTACAAGCCCAGCCACTCCATTCTATCAACATATGACAGTCCCGCCATCCTGGGAATTAACCTGGTGAACCTACGCTGCACTACGGTGACCCTCAGACTATCCTTGATCGGACTTTACTGGCTTTACCTTGCACTAAACATTATTCCCTTATCATGTATCTGTGCACTGTAAATGGATCAATTGTAATCATGTATTGACTTTCTGCAGACAGGTTAGCAAGCAACAAAAGCTTTTCACTGTACCTCGGTACACGTGACAAAAAACGAAACTAAAACTGAAACAGAAACTGATCAGCACAAACATTGTGGGCCGAAGGGCCTGTTTCTGTGTTATATTTTAATGCAAAAAACTGTGGCATGGTGGTGCAGTGGAGAGTTTCTGCCTTACAGCACCAGAGACCCGGGTTCAATGCCGCTGGTCATTCTATTTATTATTTTTAAGAAGCAATGAAGTAAAGCACAGCAAATGTACAAAGGATGGTTATAGTAACAGGACCAGAATTGAGAGAGTATCTGTCAGGAATATAGAACAGTAACAGCACAGGAGCAGGTCACCGGCCCACAACGTCCCCGCTGAACATGATGCCAAGTGAATCCAATCTCCTCTGCCTGCACGTGATCCACATCCCTCCATTCCCTGCATATCCGTGTGCATTTAAAAGCCTTTTCAACAGTGCTATCGTACCTGCCTCCACCACCACCCCCGGCAGTGCCTTCCAAGCACTCAACACCTCTATGTAAAAAAAAGTTCCCCGCACATCTCCTACAAGCTTTGCCCATCTCACCTTAAAGCTGTACTCTCCACTCTTTGACACTTCCATCCTGGGAAAAGGTTCTGACTGTCTACCCTATCTGTGTCTCATTTAGGTTTAGTACTTTTCTCAGGTGTTCCCTCATCCACCAGCGTTCTTATCCTTAAGAAATAATAAAATAAAGCACGGCAAAAGTACAAAGGAGATTTATAGTAATTAGGGGTACGGCGGTGCAGCGGTAGAGTTGCTGCCTCACAGCGCCAGAGACCCGCGTTCTATCCTAACTATGGGTCCTGTCAGTGTGAATTTGTTATGTTCTCTCTGTGATCCGGGTTTTCTCCAGGTGCTCCAGTTACCTCCCACATTCCAAAAACGTGTAGTTTTGTAGGTCAACTGGCTTCTGTAATTTGTAAATTGTCCCGTGCATGTAGGATTGTGCTAGTGTACGGGGTGATCGCTGGTCGACGTGGACTTGGTGGGCCGAAGGGCCTGTTTCCATGCTGTATCTCTAAACGAAGACCAATTTGAGAGAGTATACCTGAGAAGATAAACTGGCCAACTGCCTTGTTACTGTAGAAGAGGGCAGACAGAGGACTGACCTCTAAGTCGGTGGGAATGCTGGAATGGGTGGAGATAGCGTGCGGGTTGGACTAGGTTGGCCAAAGGGCCTGTTTCCACGCTGTATCTCTACAGTAAATTAACGTCACTCCGGCTGCTTGCAATAGTTGTGATCAATTCGTGAACAAGCGGCCTTGCTTGGTATCATGGCTCTTGGGCAGAATGAGCCAGATGGATTCTAGTGGCTCCAGCTTAAGCAGCCTGTACAAATCGCAGGCTGTGGTGTGAACGGGTTGCCTTCCATTAGAATTGCAACACATTACATTCTCACACATAATATTGAGACTGCTTGAAATCTTCTCATCATAGATACTTCAGGCACAAGGTTTTGATGAACAGTTTTAGACAATAGCAAAATGGCTTAAAGATTGTAGCACAATTCAACGTAATGCTTTGGAAGTTTAGACAATAGACAATAGGTGCAGGAGTAGGCCATTCAGCCCTTCGTGCCAGCACCATCATTCACTGTGATCATGGCTGATCATCCACAATCAGTACCCGTTCCTGCCTTCTCCCCATATCCCCTGACTCCGCTATCTTTAAGAGCTCTATCTAACTCTCTAGACAGTTGGACATCCAGAAAATTGGCCTCCACTGCCTTCTGAGGCAGAGAATTCCACAGATTCACAACTCTCTGGGTGAAAAAGTGTTTCCTCATCTCCGTTCTAAATGGCTTACCCCTTATTCTTAAACTGTGGCCCCTGGTTCTGGACTCCCCCAACATCGGGAACATGTTTCTTGCCTCCAGCGTGTCCAATCCCTTAATAATCTTATATGTTTCAATAAGATATCCTCTCATCCTTCTAAATTCCAGAGTATACAAGCCCAGCCGCTCCATTCTTTAAACGTATGACAGTCCCGCCATCCCGGGAATTAACAACCAAGATTAAGGGATGTTTACAGAACCTGGAGTGACTGGATGAAGGAGGGAATAGTGAGAGGCTTGGATAGAGTGGATGTGCAGAAGATGTTTCCACTAGTGGGAGAGTCTAGGACCAGAGGTCACAGCCTCAGAATAAAACAACTAACCTGCCGAAAGATGATGAGGAGGAATTTCTTTAGTCAGAGGGTGGTGAATCTGTGGAATTCATTGCCAGAGATGCTGCCTGACCCGCTGAGTTACTCCAGCACTCTGTGTCCATGTTCTCCAGAGATGCTGCCTGACCCGCTGAGTTACTCCAGCACTCTGTGTCCATGTTCTCCAGACACTAGTGTTCTAGATTAACGTAATATGTTTATAATACTGCCAAAATCAATGAAATAAGGAACAGCGGGACCTTTTCTACAGATGTCTTGCCCTAGTAATGGTGTCTAGTATCAGCTGCGAATTGCAGAGTTGTGGACGTAGCCCAGACTACCACGCAAACCAACATCCCTTCCACTCACTCCCATTTACAACTCACGCTGCCTCGGCAAGGCCAGCAGCATAATCAAGGCCCAGTCCCACCCTAGTCACTCCCTCTTCACCCCTCTCCCATCAGGCAAGAGGTACAGAAGTGTGAAAACGCACACCTCCAGATTCAGGGGCAGTTTCTACCCAGCTGTTATCAGGCAACTGAACCATCCTACCACCAACTAGAGAGCGGTCCTGACCTCCCATCTACCTCATTGAAAATCTTTGGACTATCCTTAATCGCACTTTACTGGAGTTTATCTTGCACTAAACACGATAGTGCAAGGGTGGCTCGATTGTAATCATGTGTAGTCTTTCCGCTGACTGGATAGCACGCAACAAAAGCTTCTCACTGTGCCTCAGTACACATGACAATAAACTGAAACGCCTCAGCTGCACACACTGTGCAGTCTGTGAACAAATGTTTGTGCAAGCTCTGCTTTCTTCCAGCAGCGTGCTCTTCCTCGTGCCACATAAGCCCACTCTCTCTCTCTCTGGGCCTCAGCATGTTTTGTGTTCAAAGGAAGTGAGATCTTTTTTCCAGCGCATGAACTGCGAGGGTTTTGGAAAGATAGACAAACCTCTTTGCGTTTCCTGAAAGATCCACAGCGTAAACAGGAGGCTGTGATGCCCGGCCACAATGAATAGGGCCCGTCAAATCAAGAAGAATACGCCGGGATAATACTGCCATTGTTTCCCCCATAATTGGCTCCATTTTCAAAGTCAGGCATCAGTGATGACAACTCTTAAAATAGTACATTTTGTGATGTAGAGGGGTTTGTTACTGCCCGTCATGTTCATAAATGATAGGAGCAGAATTAGGCCATTCGGCCCATCAAGTCTACTCCGCCATTCAATCATGGCTGAACTATCTCTTCCTCCTAACCCCGTTCTCCTGCCTTCTCCCCATAACCCCTGACACCCATACTAATCAATATTATATCTATCTCTGCCTTAACTATATCTATTCCACAGCCTTCTGTGGCATGAATTCCACAGATTTACCACCCTCTGACTAAATAAATCTCTCCTCATCTCCTCCCTAAAGGAATATCCTTTAATTCTGAGGCTGCGACCTCTGGTCCTAGACTCTCCCACTAGTGGAAACATCCTCTCCACATCCACTCCATCCAAGCCTTTCAATATTTGGTAAGTTTCAATGAGTTACCCCCTCATTCTTCTAAAAGTGTTTCCTCGTCTCTGTTCTAACTCTATCTCTCCCTCCTAACCCCATTCTCCTGCCTTCTCCCCATAACCTACAAACCTGTATGGCTTTATAGTGTGGAAACCGGAGCACCCGGAGAGAAGCCACATGGTCACCATGAATGTACAAACTCCATACAGACAGCAGCCGAGGTCAGGATGGAAGCTGGGTCTCTGGTGCTGTGTGGCAGCAACTCTACCGCTGCACCACTAATTGCAGGCAGACATGGCTGGAAGGTGTCTGTGCTGCATCTTCCCCCCCTCACCCCCTCCCTGCCAGGCTCCATGGTGGCACCCCCCCCACGGCAGCAGAGAGGGGGTGGATCTGAGCTCCCACACAGACCTGTCCACAAAGAGTTAAGAGTGGGATGTCCCAGATAGGACAATGGAATTCTTACTTGCTTCAGCACAACAGAATATGTAAACATAATACACTGTAAACAATATAATAAACGAGAGAGAAAAAAAAGTTCATTGTGTGTATATACACACGTCTTCACAAGTACACGCACACACATACATACACACACAAAGCAAGCTATAATAGTGCAATTATAACACTGTCTATGTAGTTCAGAGCTTATTCAGGGTGCAGGGTGAAGTTGACACTGACACTGCTACACACAGGGAGGTTCACACCGTGGTCCTGGTGAGACCTGAAACCAGAGCCCCATCTGTGCTTGCTGTTGGATGTAAATGACAACACCTTGTAACCCAGTTCTCCCAGCCCTGTGATAATCCACCAACCAACCTCACCTGCCGACGCAGGAACTGCAGGCGCTGGACTCCCGGGCAAAGCATGACGTCCTAGAATCCATGAGTCAGGCAGCATCTGTGGAGGGAATGGACAGGCGACATCCAAAACATTTAGGTTTATGATTTATTTTTGTTTTGCATGCTATCCGAATAGAGAGAGCAAAGGGGAAGATACAGAGTGCAGAATGTAGTTCTCAGCATTGTAGTGCATCAGTTCCAGAGACAAAGTCCAATGTCCACAATGGGGTAGAGGCGAATCGGACAGTGACCTAGTTTATGGAAGGACCGTTCAGCAGCCTGATAACAGAGGGGAAGAAGCTGTTCCTGAGTCTGGTGGTGCGCGCTTTCAAGCTTCTGTATCTTCTGCTGGATGGGAGCGGGGAGAAGAAGGAATGACCGGGGTGGGACAGGGACAAGTCTTTGATTATGTCAGCTGCTTTCCCGAGGCAGCGTGAAGTGGAGATGGAGTCAGTGGTGGGGACTCTGGTCTGTGTGATGGGCTGGGCTACGTCCACAACTCTGCAATTTCTTGCGGTCTTGGGCAGAGCTGTTCCCAAACCCAGCTGTGATGCAACCCAAGATAGACGCAAGATGCTGGAGTAACTCAGCGGGACAGGCAACATCTCTGGATAGAAGGAATGGGTGACGTTTCGGGTCGAGACCCTTCTTCAGACAGTATGCTTTCTCTGGTCATCTGTTGAAATTGTTATGAGGCATTGTAGACATTCCAAATTCCTTTGTCTTCTAAGAAAGTTGTGGTATTCACAAGGTCCCAAGTTATAGTAGAATTAAGCCATTCGGCCCATCGAGTCTACCCCACCATTCAATCATGGCTGCTTTCTGCCTCCTAATCACATTTTCCTGCCTTCTCCCCATAACCCTTGACACACATTCTAATCAAGAATTTGTCTATCTCTGCCTTAAAAATAAAATATCCACTGACTTGGCCTCCACAGCCCTGTGGTAATGAGTTCCACAGATTCACTACCCTCTGACTAAAGAAACACCTCCTCATCTTTCTAAAAAAGCACCTTTTAATTCTGAGGCTATGACCTCTGATCCTAGATGCTTCCACCAGTGGAAACATCCTCTCCACATCCACTCTATCTATGCCTTTCATTATTCTGTAAGTTTCAACGAAGTCCCCCCTCAACCTTCTAAACTCCATCAAACGCTCATCATATGCTAACCCACTCATTCCTGGAAACATTCTTGTGAACCTCCTCTGGACCCTCCCCAGAGCCAGCACACCCTTCCTCACATATGGTGCCCACATTTGTTCACAGTGCTCCAAATGTGCCTGACCAGTGCTTTATAGAGCCTCAGTATCACATCTCTGTTTTTGTATTCCAGTCCTCAACATAAATGCTTGCATTGAATTTACCTTCCTTACTACTGATTCGACTTGCAAATTGACTTTGTTGGAGTCCTGCACCAGCACTCCCAAGTCCCTTTGCACCTTCGACATCTGGATTCTCTCTCCATTTAGAAAATAATCTACACCTTTATTCTTATTCCAAAATGTAGGACTCCCCCTTTTGCTGTACTGTATTCCATCTGCCACTTCTCTACCCACTCTCCCAACCCATCCAAGTCCTTCTGTAGAGTCACAGAGTGTTGGGAGTAGTGTTCAACATGATTGGACCTGGACACATTCATATTTACACCCATGAACTTGAAGTTCTTGTCATCTCCACTTGATTGTAGCTCTATTGATGTAGTCTGAGGTGTGCTCCCTTTCCCCTCCCCACTTCCTGAAGTCCATGATTTGCTGACACTGAGGTGGCTGTTTGCTGCGGTTTGGGCCAGTGGGCAGGGTAAGTAAGACCTGTTCTGCTGCTGCAAGTAACAATTTAATTGGTCCGCTTCAGAATATAAGACAATAAAACACTCTTGACTCTCTTCAATGATCAATGATTCAATGAACAATCAATGCTCATCAACAATCAATGAATAATAAAACACTGTGCAGGAAGGAACTGCAGATGCTGGTTTACACCGAAGATAGACACAAAATGCTGGAGTAACTCAGCGAGACAGGCAGCATCTCTGGAGAGAAGGAATGGGTGACGGAATGGGTGAATGGGTCACGTCCCAAAACGTCACCCGTTCCTTCTATCCAGAGATGCTGCCTGTCCCGCTGAGTTACTCTAATAATAAAACACTCTTGACTCTTGGATGGAGTCATTGGTGAGAATCAAGCTTTCTTTTGGCAGGCCTCTTCTTATCGAGTCCACACACAAGATTAGAAGTTGTTCAGCCAGAGACACACTTCTTGGCATCTGCACACAATGGAGTCTGTCTTGTCGCTTCTTGTGCATCTTGTGCGTGGTGGTGGAAAGATTGGTGGAAACAGGGCCACGATCGACGTGAACGCTCTTTCCTTGACCGTGAGAGTGGTTTATTCCCAGTTACCCATTGTAGATTTTGCAGTTATGTATGGGAAGTACAAATGTGTACTCTATACGTGCCGGCTGTCCACAGTAAACGTTGGGATTACTGGTGACATCTCTCATTTCCTTTGCAAAACACATTTGGCTCTGTGCATGTAGCTCTCTGTATTTCAACATCACATGCTGACAAAGCTGTGAAAAGATAACCCTGACCTAATTTTTTTGTTGCAAGTAGAGTTTAATGACTTGGGACTTGTTAAGAAGTCTGCTCTGTGTTATGTTCCATTCCCTGGCTTAACCGATGATCAGTGCTCTGTTGCTGTGTGTGACACGAGAAGGTTGCTCTCGCTGTGTGACAATACTGTCATTGTCATGGGTCAACAACTGTGAGTCATCATGTCTGGCTGCATTCAACATGAACTGCTGAGGCTGTCTGTGTGAAGGCCAGGGTCAGTACAGAACCATCTCCACTGTCTCGGGTCCAGACCCTTCAGAAGAAGAAGTCTGACGAAGGGTCTCGACCCGAAACGTCACCTATTCCTTTTCTCCAGATATGCTGTCTGACCCGCTGAGTCAGTCCAGCTTTTTGTGTCTATCTTCAGCATCTGCAGTTCCTTCCTGCACATCTCCACTGTCTGTTTAGTTTAGGGAGATACAGAGTGGAAATACATACTGCATTTCGTTGTCTCTGTACTGTACACTGACAATGACAATTAAAGTTGAATCTGAATCTGAAACAGGCTCTTCAAGAGTCAAGGTAGACAAAACTGCTGGAGAAACTCAGCGGGTGAGGCAGCATCTTTGGAGTGAAGGAAATAGGCAACGTTTCGGGTCGAGACCCTTCTTCAGACTGATGTGAGGGTTGGGGCGGGGGGGGGGGAAGAAGAAAGGAAGAGGCGGAGACAGTGGGCTGATGGCGAGCTGAGAAAGGGAGGAGAAAGCAGGGACTACCTGAAATTAGAGAAGTCAATGTTCATACCGCTGGGGTGTAAACTGCCCAAGCGAAATATGAGGTGCTGCTCCTCCAATTTACGGTGGTCCTCACTCTGGCCATGGAGGAGGCCCAGGTCAGAAAGGTCGGATTGGGAATGGGAGGGGGAGTTGAAGTGCTGAGCCTCCGGGAGATCAGGTTGGTTATTGCGAACCGAGCGGAGGTTTTGGACGAAGCGATCGCCAAGCCTGCACTTCAAGAGTGGTTTATTGTCATATGTCCCAGATAGAACAGTGAAATTGGTACCTGCAGTGTCCACCATAAAATACTTGTGCACACTATCTGGAAAGGGTGCAGAGATGATTATGACAATGTTGCCAGGACTCGAGGGTGTGAGCTATTGGGAGATGTTGAGTAGGCTGGGTCTCTATTCCTTGGAGCGCAGGAGAATGAGTGGTGATCTTATAAAGATGTATAAAATTATGAGAGGAATAGATTGGATACACGCACAGAGTCTCTTGCCAAGAGTAGGGGAATCGAGAACCAGAGGGCATAGGTTTAAGGTGACCCTCAGCAAAATCAATAACCCCACTCTCACCATCAACAGCACCACTGTCTCCCCATCTCCCCAGGCCCGCAACCTTGGCGTGATCTTTGATTCCACCCTCTCCCTTGAGCCTCACATCCGCCATGTCATTAAAACCTCCTTCTTTCATCTCCGCAACATCGCCAAACTCAGACCCTCTCTCACACCGCCCGCTGCTGAAAGACTCATCCATGCCTTCATCTCCTCCCGACTGGACTATTGCAACTCACTTCTCCTTGGCATCAGCTCCACCTACATCAACCGACTCCAACTGGTCCAGAACGCAGCCGCCCGACTCATCATCCATACCAAATCCTGGCATCACATCACTCCAGTCCTCAAACAACTTCACTGGCTTCCCATCTCCCACCGGATCACCTACAAAATCCTGATCCTCACCTACAAAGCCTTCCACCATCTGGCCCCCCCATATTTCATTGACCTCCTCTCCCCCTACCAACCCTCACGGTCCCTCAGATCCACATCAGCCGGTCTCCTCTCCATCCACAAGTCCAACCTCCGCAGATTTGGGGACAGAGCCTTCTCCAGGGCAGCTCCCAGGCTCTGGAACTCCCTCCCCCAACTGATCCGCAATTCCGTGTCCCTCACCATCTTCCAGTCCCGCCTCAAGACCCATCTCTTCACCTCTGCCTATCCTCGTCCATTTTCATTTGTGCATTAATTGCCTCATACTGTGTTTTGTATTGAATTCTGTCTTTACTTTGTGTACTAGTCATGTCTCTACTATTTATTTCATTCCCCTTACATGTTTTTCCTCTACCTGCTCAATTTTTGTTAGGTGTCCTTGAGACTCTTGAAAGGCGCCCATAAATAAAATGTATTATTATTATTATTATTATTAAGGTGGGTGGAGGGGGGTAAGATTTAATAGGAACCTGAGGGGTAACTTTTTTATAGAAAGGGTGGTGGGTGTGTGGAACGAGACGCCGGAGGAGGTGGTTGAGGCAGGGATTAATGCAACATTGAAGAAACATTTAAACCAGATAACTGAATAGGACAGGTTTAGAAGGATATGGGCCAAATGCTGGCAGGTGGGACTAGTGTAGGCCGATGTGGGCAAGTTTGGCCAAAGTGCTTCCACGTTGTATGACTGTGACTCTAGTTCGACGGTCTCCCACTTTCTTATCCACTTCCTCCACACTGGCGGCAATTCACAGAGGGCCAATTAACCGACATACCCGCACGTCTTTGGGTTGTGGGAGGAAACCAGGGCACCCAGATAAAACCCACACGATCACAAGGAGAACGTGCAAACTCCACCCGGGGGCAGGATGAAACCTGGGTCTCTGGCGCTGCGAGGCCGCGGCTCTAAGCGCTGCGCCACTGCGCCGCCCTGGGTCACTGAACCCATCCTACAGCTCTGAAGGAGTTTTTCCGGTCAGTTCTTGCACATATCCGTGCTGAATCTTTCAGGCACTGAGTTCCAAGTCATACTGTAGCTCTCTCAGTTGATGACTCTCCCTGATGTAGGAGAGATCTGGGCTGATGTTGAAGTACAGAGAGCCATGCGCACAGCTCAAAATGTGTTTTGCAAAGGAAATGAGGGATGTCAACAGAAAACCTCTCCAGGTCAATGTTTAGTGTGTAGGAACCAAAGATAGACACAGAGTGCTGGAGTAACTCAGCCGGACAGGTAGCATCTCTGGAGGACATGATAGTTGATGTTTAGGCTGGGGACCTTTCTTCAGACTAATTGTGGTGGGAGGGGGAGGATGATGCTGGATGAGAGGTGGGGGATGTGTTTGAAAGGCAGATGGTTGGACAAAGGTTGGAGATGAACATTTTTGGATTGACGAGTTGCGAATTGTGAAGCTAGAGGAAGGAATGTAGGTCGTTAGAGGAGAGGAGAAGTGGGGTGTAGGGGAGAGGGAAGGGAAGGGAGGGGGGGAAAGAGGGGGTTTGCTGAGGTACCTGAAATTAGAGAATTCAATGTCCATACAATAGAGTTTTAAGCTGCTCAAGTGCAATGAGGTGCTGTACCTCTCGTTACTGAATAGCTAAATAGGAATGAGCAGCCCATGCCCACCTTACAGTTGACCCCATATTTTAGTTTAGAGATACAGCGCGGAAACAGGCCCTTCGGCCACCGAGTCCACACCGACCAGTGATCCCCGCACACTAACACTATCCTACACACACACTAGGGACAATTTACATTTATACCAAGCCAATTAACCTACAAACCTGTACGTCTTTGGAGTGTGGGAGGAAACCGAAGATCTTGGAGAAAACCCATGCATGTCATGGTGAGAACATACAAACTCCGTACAAACAGCACCCGTAGTCAGGATCAAAGCCGGGTCTCTGGCGCTGTAAGGCAGCAACTCTGCGCCACTGTCCCACCCTAATATCCTGAGAAGTAAATACTCTTTCTCTGCCAAAATAACGATTGCTTATATCTCTGTACGGAGTTTGCACATTTTCCCTGTGACCACGTGGGTTTTCTCTGGGTTCTCTCGTTTCCTGCGACACGCCAAAGACATGCACGTTTGTAGGTTCACCGGCTTGGGGAAAGATTATAAATGGACCCCAGTGTGTAGGTTAGTGATCGATGGTCGGCATGGACTTGTGAGGGCCGAGGTGGCCTGTTTCCACGCTGTATCTCTAGAAAGTAAAGTCTAATCTCATGATCTGAAAATCTAAAGTCAAGTCGATATATTCCCTTGTAGAATGACTAACTGTGAAATGTGATCAAAACCAGGTTACTGCTGAGTGAATCAGAAATCATCGATGTGGCAGACCTTCATCTACAGTCTCTTATTGAATGTGTGGAGCTGTGTTGATGGCATATTGAAGGTTTCACTAGTATTACATTTAAAGTTAGCAATTCACTGTTGGAGCAGCAGTGACCCCTAGTGTCCTCCCACGAGAGGGTCCCTCTGGTCCTGTCACAATTCCGCTCTTTGATCTCTGACCATTATAATGCTGTTCCATTATATCTCTTTGGAGTATTGCGTGCAGTTCTGGTCGCCCCATTACAGGAAGGTTGTGGAGGCTTTGGAAAGAGTGCAGAGGAGATTTACCAGAATGGTAGACACAAAATCCTAGATTAACTCAGCGGGACAGGCAGCATCTCTGGAGAGAAGGAATGGATGACGTTTCGGGTCAGTACAGAACCGTCTCCACTGTCTTTGGTCGAGACCCATCTTCAGAAGAAGGGTCTCGACCCGAAATTCACCCAGTCCTTCTCTCCAGAGATGCTGCCTGTCGCGCTGAGTTACTCCAGCTTTTTGTGTCTATCTTCAGTTTAAACCAGCAGCTGCAGTTCCTTCCTATACATTTACCAGAATGATGTGTGGATTAGAGGGGTATTAGGTATAGTGAGACGTTGGACAGGCTTTAGACTTTATTTTAGTGATATAATGTGGCCCTTCGGCCCACCGAGCCTGTGCTGACCATCGATCAACCATTCACACGAGTGCCTGTACACGAAGACTATCCTACACACTAGGGACAATTTTAGATGTTTAATGAAGCCAATTAACCTACAAAACTGCACGTCTTTGGAATGTGGGAGGAAACCGGAGCACCCGAAGAAAACCCACGCAGTCACAGGGAGAACGTGCAAACTCCGTACAGACAGGACCCGTGGTGGGGATCGAACCCGTGTACATGGCTCTGCGTAGTAGCAGCTCTACCACTGTGCTGCCCCCTACTGTCCAACTCCCCCATCTTTCCCCACACTTGCCTTACCATTTCATGGATAGACAGAGTGCTGGAGTAACTCAGCGAGTCAGGCAGCATCTCTGGAGAACATGGACACAGAGTGCTGGAGTATCTCAGTGGGTCAGGCAGCATCTGTGGAGAACATGAACACATAGTGCTGGAGTAACTCAGCGGGTCAGGCAGCATCTGTGGAGAGAAGGAATAGATGACGTTTTGGGTCGAGACACTTTTTCAGACTGAGTCAGGGGAATGGGAAAGGAGAGATATAGACGGTAATATAGGGAGATATAGAACAAATGAATGAAAAATACACAAAAAAGTAATGAGATCAAGGAAAGGTGGTGCCCACAATGGTTCATTGTTGGCTGTGGGCCGGGTAATAACGAGTTATGCAACCTATTCATATATTTTTCTGGGAACCTTTTCCCCACGCTGGGAATGTCAAAGACTAGAGGGATAGCTTTCAGGTAAGAGGGGCAACGTTTAAAGGAGATGTGCTGGGAAGTTTTTTTTATACAGAGGGTTGTGGGTGCCTGGAACACGCTGCTGGAGGTGGTGGTGGAGGCAGATACGATCGTGGTGTTTAAGAGACTTTTGGATAGGCACATGGATATGTAGGGAATGGAGAGATATATTTCACGTGTAGGCAGATGAAGTTAGTTTAACCTGGCATCATGCTCGGCTCGTACGTCAGCGTGCCATCCCGTTCCTTAAGCACTTTGTTTTAGGTTAGATCTTATACGCTGATATACCTGAACCGTACCTATGTGTAATAAAGAAAAATATGAGCAGCTAATGAGCCTGCTAATCTGGTACATTTGGCAATTTCTACATAATCTGGCATTTTGTCTTTTCATAGTCATAGAGTGAGGAAACAGACCCTTCGGCCCAATTGCCCCCGCCAACCAACATACCCCATCTACACTAGTCCCACCTGCCCATGCTTGGCCCATAACCCTCTAAACCTGTCCTGTCCAGTGTCTCAAATATTATGATAGTCCCTGCCTCAACTACCTCCTCTGGCAGCTCATTCCAAATACCCACCACCCTTTGTCTAAAAAAAGGTTGCCCCTCAGGTTACTGTTAAATCTTTCCCCCGTCAACTTAAACCTTTCTCCCCTGGATCTCGATTCCCCTACTCTTAAGTAAATGTCTGCGCGATCACCTGATCTGTTCCTCTCATGATCTTATACACATGGTGTATACACACGGTCACGGTGGCGCAGCGGTAGAGTTGCTGCCTTACAGCGAATGCAGCGCCGGAGACCCGGGTTTCATCCCGCCTACGGGTGCTGTCTGTACAGAGTTTGTACCTTCTCCGCGTGACCTGCGTGGGATTTCTCCAAGATCTTTGGTTTCCTCCCACACTCCAAAGACATACGGGTTTGTAGGTTAATTGGCTTGGTAAATGTAAAAATTGTCCCTTGTGGGTGTAGGATAGTGTTAATGTGCGGGGATCGCTGCTCGGCGCGGACCCGGTGGGCTAAAGGGCCTGATTCCATGCTGTATCTCTAAACTAAACTAAACAGTAACAAAATCCAAGCAAATGAATTTGTTTGAATCACTTTTTAAACCATTGTTTGAAACTTCATTTACTTGAAGCAAGAGTGAAGAGATGTGTAAATCTAAGTTCATTTAGACACAAGAGAGATGCTTACCGGACCAGCCAAGGTCAAGGCCAAGAGGCAGCACTCAATGAGCTTGATTTTAATTGTGCTCTTTTTAACCTTCCAGCTGCGGTTCTGAAGTATGAGAATAACGTGATGAACATCAGACAGTTCAACTGCTCCCCACACCCGTACTGGCTGCCCAACTTCATGGATGTCTTCACCTGGTCCCTGCCCTTCGTGGGGGAGAAAGGTTAGTGACGTCACCTCGTGCCGGGGCTGAGGGCGCACTGCGCCGCTCTGTTTATTTGTACCAAACATAATTGATTCAATTATTTACAATAATATGTACAGTGTGAAATAAATCGAAACAAAGCCCTCCACCATAATACAAGCCAAACAAATATTCTTCAGGGAGCCCGTGGACAGCCCGTAGTCCCTCTCTAACAACACCCGGGCGCAGATGTAACCCCCGAAAATAACAATTGTTGTGTATATAAGATACTTTTAATCTAGATGCCTCACCAGGCAATATTGAGGTAAAAATAGTGGTGCAGCGGTAGAGTTGCTGCCTCACAGCGCCAGAGACCCGGGTTCCATCCTGACTACGGGTGCAGTCCGTACGTTCTCCCCGTGACCGCGTGGGTTTTCTCTGGGTGCTCTGGTTTCCTCCCACACCCCAAAGACATGCAGTTTTTTAGGTTATTTGGCTTCTGTAAATCGTAAATTGTCCCGAGTGTGCAGGATAGTACTAGTGGACGGGGTGATCATTGGTCAGCGCGGACTCGGTGGGCCGAAGGGCCTGTTTCCACACTGTATCTCTAAAATCTAAACTATTATCGGTAATGAATCATTAGAAGTTTAGGGTTTGATGGTTTGCTCATTGCAGCTGATCACTGGGGCCTGAGATCACAGAGCTGTACGGCACAGAAGCAGGCCCTTCGGCCCATCTTGTCCATGCCGACCAACGGCACTCTAGGCTAGTGCCAACATAGAGGGGAGAAGTATGTTTGCCCCGGGTTGCAAGTGCTGACTCAAGCAGCATGACTCTTAAAATTTGTTACCGTTTGTTTCTTAGTTTAGTTTAGTTTATTGTCAAGTGTACCGAGATACAGTGAAAAGCATTTTGGTTGCGTGCGTTCCAGTCAGCGAAAAGAATATACATGATTATAATGAAGCCGCCTACAGTGTACAGATACAGAATAGAGGGAATAACGTTTAGTGCAAGATAAAATCCGATTGAAAATAGTCTGAGGGTTTCCAATGAGGTAGATGGGAGGTCACGACCGCTCTCTAGTTGGTGGTTGGATGGTTCACTTCTCTGATAACAGCTGGGAAGAAACTGTCCCTGAATCTGGAGGTGTGCGTTTCCACACTTCTGTGCCTAATATGCAAGTCTTGATCTAGATTTCAGCCCACGTTGTTTTGCCTCAGAGTTTGAGCTTTGCCGGTTTACTGTGTGTCGAATCACAGTGTTTGACGCTTTTAATGGGGATTTGTTGCAGGGAGCTGTGATCCATCTGTGGAGGCACTGAGATGAGTGATGGTGTGACAACAGATGTGTACTGCCCCCGTTAATGAATATCTACACCTGATTAGGAAAAATATCCCCGCAAAGAGAAAGTGAAAGTGCATCTCTGCTCACTGAATTGTGTCACTCCCATTACAAAAATAATGAACTGACTTCAGTGAAAATAACCCATTCGCTAAAGTCAGAGCTGTACAGCTCGGAAACAGGCTCTTCAGCCCACCTTGTCCATGCCAACAAAGTTGGTAAACTGGCTTTTTTGAATTGAATTGAATTGAATTGAATCCTTTATTTGTCATTCAGACCTTTCGGTCTGAACGAAATGCTGTTGCCTGCAGCCATACATGTAATAATAACAAAACACAATAAACACAAATTAACATCCACCACAGTGAGTTCACCAAACACCTCCTCACTGTGATGGAGGCAAAAGTCTTAGAGTTACTGTCTCTTCCCTCCTCTTCTCCCTCTGCGCCGAGGCGATACCCCACCGGGCGATGGCATCAGTCCCGCGGTTCAAGCTCCGCGGCCCGGGGGGTGGTCGAAGCTGCCCGCAGCTGTTGCAACGGGTGCTCCGGAAAACAGGCACCAGCCTGTGACCTGCGAGCTCCCGACATTGTCCTCCATTGGCCCGCGGCCGAGCCCCGGATCCAGGTCGCCGCCGCCAGAACGCCGCCTCAGCCGCCGTAGCACCGTCTCCGCTCCGCACCGGGCCGCCCACAAGGCAGCGTCTCAGCCCCGCACCGGGCTGCCCCCACGGAAGCACCTTCCAGCCGGGAGCCGGTCCGCCCACACGGCAGCGTCTCAGCCCCGCACCGGGCTGCTCACACGGGAGCGCCTTCCAACCGGTAGCCGTGCCGGCCGCACAGGAGTGTCTCAGCTCCGCACCGTCCGCCCTCACCGGAGCGCCGAGTCGTGCCGCTACCCGGACGTCGCCACAGCTCGAAGACGGCCAGCCTCGCGTTGGTGAGTCCTGGCTGGCTCTACCTCCGGACCCTCGAGGTCGGTCGCAGGTTGGAGGCCGCCAGCTCCGCCATTAGGCCTCAGCGCAGACGGGGGAAGAGAAGGGGGATACGACAAAAAGTCGCATTCCCCCGAAGGGAGAGACAGAAAGCTCTGTTTCACCCTCCCCCCACACACATAACACCACCTAATAACCAAAAAAATTACTAAACTAGACAAAAAAAAACGACATAAAAAGTAAAAACAGACAGACTGCAGGCGAGCCGCAGCTGTATCACAGCGCCGCCACTTCCGGAATTGTCCCTTTTGCTTGCATTCGGCCCATATCACTCCCTCCTACGGTTGCCAACTTTCTCACTCCCAAATAAGGGACAAAAGGTCAAAATATGGGGCAAATTCCCGACAGCAATTCGTTGACCGACTCGGCCGTGGCTGGGTGAATGATGAGTTGGCCCGGGTGCTGGACTACACACATAATACGGGACAGTTGGCAACCCTACTTTCTGCCCACCTTGTCCATACTGAGCTAGTCTCATTTCCCTGCATTTGGCCCATATCACTCTAAACCTGGGCTTGTATACTCTGGAATTTAGAAGGATGAGAGGGAATCTTATTGAAACATATAAGATTATTAAGAGTTTGGACACGCTAGAGGCAGGAAACATGTTCCCGATGTTGGGGGAGTCCAGAACCAGGGGCAACAGTTTAAGAATAAGGGGTAAGGCATTTAGAACGGAGATGAGGAAACACTTTTTCACACAGAGAGTTGTGAGTGTGGAATTCTCTGCCTCAGAGGGCAGTGGAGGCCGGTTCTCTGGATACTTTCAAGAGAGAGCTAGATAGGTCTCTTAAAGATAGCGGAATCAGGGGATATGGGGAGAAGGCAGGAACGTGGTGCTGATTGGCGATGATCAGCCATGATCACATTGAATGGCGGTGCTGGCTCGAAGGACCGTATGGCCTACTCCTGCACCTATTGTGTATTGTCTACTGTCTAAACCCGTCCTATCCAAATCTGCCCAAATGTCCTTCTAAAGCTGTAATTCTATCCGCTTCTATAGCTTCCTCTGGCAGCTTGTTCCCCGCCTGGACTACCCTGTAATTTAAAAAGTTGCCACTGTTAAGTCTGTGCCCTCTAGTTTTAGAATGCTCTACTCTGGGAAAAAGTCTGTGAGCGTTCACCTTATCCATGCTCCTCATGATATTAGACACCTCAAGAAGGTCACCCCTCAGCCTCCTATGAAAAAAGTCCCAGCCTCACCAACCTCTCTCTACAACTCAAGCCCGCACTAACACTATCCGACACAATAGGGACAATTCACAATTTTTATCGAAGGCAATTAACCTGCAAACCTAAAACCATAAGTTCAGAATCAGGCCATTCAACCCATCGAGTCTACACCGCCATTCAATCATGTCTGATCTATCTTTACCTTTCAACCCCCTTCTCCTGCCTTCTCCCCATAACCCCTGACACCCGTACTAATCAAGAACCTGTCAAACTCCACCTTAAAAATACCCATTGACTTGGCCTCCACAGCCGTCTGTGGCAATGAATTCCACAGATTCACCACCCTCTGGCTAAATGTCTGCACGTCTTTGGTGTGTGGGAGGAAACTGGAGCACCCGGAGAAAACCCATGCGGTCACAGGGAGAATGTGCAAACTCCGTACAGACGGCAACCGTGGTCAGGATGGAACCCGGGTCTTTGGCGCTGTGAGGCGGCAACTCTACCGCTGCGCCAACGTGCCGCGGCGGAGTTGTGGAACCAATGCTTGTGTATGACTGACCGTTACTCTCTCTCTCTCTCCCTCTCTCTCTCCCAGTGACTGAGATGTTGGTCAACGTGCTGAGTATCTGCTCTGATGATGAACTGATGACCGAAGGAGAAGACGGCTTTGATGGTGAGGAGTTATTAACCCCCACAAAACACTCTTGCTTAGGTCTTCCTCCAACAGCTTCCAGACAGCTTCCAGACAGCTAAACCAAAAACCCCTTCAATCCCTTTCTCATTAACAGTTTTGTTCTACACCTACCTGTTTATCACCATCATTTATTTTCTAATCATAATTTTCATCTTTTCCCATTGATGCTAAGCATGAAAGGATTTGTTTCTAACAGCCCTGCCACTCAAGCAACGTAGACTAATTAATGAGCAGGGGCTGTAACTCTTGTTGGACATTTTGTCTATTTTCACCGGAAGCTGCTCCCAACGTTAGGAATGGGTTGCCAGAACTCAGGCTATTGCCCACATCTAGAACCTAGTAAGCATCTCCAGAGAACACACGCTTCCCACTAGCATAAGATCCACATTAACCTTTGTAGACAGGTTCGTGTCATTGGAGCAGAGTTAGGCCATTCGGCCCATTGAGTCTACTCCACCATTCAATCACGGCTGATCTACCTTTCCCTCTCAACCCCATTCTCCTGCCTTCTTTCCATAACCCCTGACACCCGCATTAATCGAGAATCTGCCAATCTGCTTAAAAATACCCAATGACTCGGCCTCCACAGCCGACTGTGGCAATGAATTCCACAGATTTGCCACCCTCTGGCTGAAGAAACTCCTCCTCATCTTTCTAAAGGTACATCCTTTTATTTAGATGGGCTTGGAGGTAACTAAAAACAAATGAAAAATGAAATAGCATCGGAGTCAAGAGCTCTGTAATGAGCTATGAGATTATCTAGCTGATTTGGGCCCTGCGTCGAGAGGCATTTGCCTGAACCTGTCATTAGACTTTACAGATACAGCATGGGAACAGGCCCACCGAGTCCGTGCCGACCAGCGATCACCTCGTACTCCAGCACTACCCTACACACTGGGGACAATTTACAATTTACAGAAGCCAATTAACCTACAAACCCACACGTCTTTGGAGTGTCGCTGGAAACCGTAGCACCCGGAGAAAACCCACGTGGTCACAGGGAGAAAGTGCAAAGTCCACGCAGGCAGCACCCGTAGTCAGGATGGAACCCGGGACTCTGGCGCTGTGAGGCAGCAACTCTACCGCTGCGCCACCGTGCCGCCCATTACGGTCGAACTCCACTATCTTTCCCCACACTCAAACACAACTTACCTTTTCATATACTTTCCCAGGGAATCTTTTGCCCAGGCTGGGAATATGAAAGATCGGAGGGGCGAAGTTTAAAGGAGATGTGCGGGGCAAGTCTTGTTTAGTTGGTTGCCCTGAACGTGCTGCCAGGTGCTGATGGGGGTAGAAAGGATAAAAGCATTTGAGAGGTTTTTAGACAATAGGTACATGGATATGCAGGGAATGGAGGGATATGGACCACGTGCAGGCACAGGGGATTAATATACCTTGGCATCATGTTCAGCACCAACACTGTTGGACAAAGATCCTGACCCTGTGCTGTACTGTTCGATGATCTATATTTCCCCAATTCTCTCTTCTTAACTCCAATTGAATTTGCTTCCAGTTGCCTTGCAGGCAATGGCATGCAGCTGCCCAGCACAGAAACAGGCCCTTCGGCCCACCTTGTCCATGCCGACCAAGGTGGCATGGCAGACTAGTCCCACTTGCCTACATTTGGTTCATATGCTGCTGAACCCTTCCTGTCCATAACCCAGTCTGTTCCAGATGCCAACAGCTCATTGTGTAGAAACATTCGGCCCCTCTCCCTCCGTTGCTCCCGTACATTCCCTTCGCTCCTTGTCTTCTGTTCACCAACCCACCCACAGGGTCTTCTCAATTTATGTTACAAGCTCCTGTTTTGTACCCCGCTGTCACATAGAGGCATACAACATGGAGACCGGCCCTTCACCCTAACTTCCATGCCCACCATGGTGCCCCATCTAAGCTGCTCCAATTTGCCCACGTTTGGCTCGTATCCCTCTAAACCTGTCCTATCCATGTACCTGTCCCAATGTCTTTTAAATGTTGTGATAGTCCCTGTCTCAACTACCTCCTCTGGCAGCTTGTTCCATTCACCCATCACCCTCTGTGTTGAAAAAGTTGCCCCTCAGGTTCATATTAAATCTTGCCCCTTTCACATTTAACCTGTGTTCTTTTGTTCTTGATTCCCCAACTCTGGGTAAAGACTCTGTGAATTCCTGCTATCAGTGATTTTATACACTGCTTTAAGATCGCCCCTCAGACTCCTGCGTTCCAAGGAATAAAGTCCCAGTCTGCCCAACCTCCTGGCAACATCCCCCGTTCCTTCACCTTCTGTGCTGCACAAATAGCCCTGGTTTCACTGGGCTCTGCACAGAATCGAACCCCCTTGAATCTGGGCCGTTCTACTGACCTGTCCCGACACCTCACCCAAGCCCTCACTTCTCAACTGTGCAATGTCCACACCGCTGTAGCATAGTTGCCAATCAGACATGCAGCTAATGCGATCCCCGTGCGAAGGATGCTGCATTATGTAGCGAACACCTCCCTCCCAACCTTAGCCGGCTAGCATTGAAGGGCTAATTATCCATCAAACAATTACAGTGCCTTTATTTCCATCAACTTTTTTTTTTAATTTCCTCACCTAATTTGTTTCTTTTCTATTTCCACAGACTTTGGTTTTAATGCTTTTCCGTTGGTTCTGTCAGATACCTGTGTTTTTGTTCTCATTCTCCGAGCTCCTTACTGATCTTTCTATCTCTTTATTTTCTGGATTGTGTCATGAGAAGAACAGCTCATTTATGGCCAGAAGAAAGGTACAAATCAAGCGGCTTGTGGAAGGGCAAAGCTGGTAGACACTCTGGCACCATGCATTGTTTCTCTTGCACGATTTTCACCTGTCGGGCAGGCTTTCCCAATCCCTACACCCCCAGTCCCATGTGCAAGGAGGAGGGGAAGGTTGCCGTAGCGCCCAGCAAGTCACCTATTGCTACTTTTGGAGAGGATTTTATAACATGTCCACAGATGAGATGGGTTGGCAGAACCTGTGCAGGTCTTTTGTCAACCTCTCTGCTTTTGTCTTCAGTAAAGCAAACCAAATGAGTTTGCAGCCTGTAGAGAGTGCTGGAGTAACTCAGTGGGTCAGGCAGCATCTCTAGAGAACATGGACACAGAGTGCTGGAGTAACTCAGCGGGTCAGGCAGCATCTCTAGAGAACATGGACACAGAGTGCTGGAGTATCTCAGCGGGTCAGGCAGCATCTCTGGAGAACATGGACACAGAGTGCTGGAGTAACTCAGCGGGTCAGGCAGCATCTCTGGAGAACATGGACACAGAGTGCTGGAGTAACTCAGCGGGTCAGGCAGCATCTGTGGAGGTCGTGGACAGATGACATTTCGAGTAGAGACTGAAGAAGGATCACGACCCGAATCGTCACCTATCCATGTTCTCCAGAGATGCTGTCTGACCTGGCTGAGTTACTTCAGTACTTTTTGTGTATTTTTTGGAAAAACAGCATCTCCAGTTCCTCGTGTCAATGGACAATAGATAATGGGTGCAGGAGTAGGCCATTCGGCCCTTTGAGCCAGCATCGCCATTCAATATGATCATGGCTGATCATCCACAATCAGTACCCCGTTCCTGCCTTCTCCCCATATCCCTTGACTCCACAATCTTTAAGAGCTCCATCAAACTCTCTCTTGAAAGAATCCAAAGAATCGGCCTCCGCTGTCTTCTGAGGCAGAGAATTTCACAGATTCACAACTCTCTGGGTGAAAATGTTTTTCCTCATCTCCGTTTTAAATGGCCGACCCCTTATTCTTAAACTGTGGCCCCTGGTTCTGGACTCCCCCAACATCGGGAACTTGTTTCCTGCCTCTAGGGTGTCCAAACACTTAATAATCTTATGTTTCAATACGATACCCTCTCATCCTTCTAAATTCTAGTGTATACAAGCCCAGTGGCTCCATTCTTTCAACATATGACAGTCCCGCCATCCCGGGAATTAACCTGGTGAACCTACGCTGCACTCCCTCAATAGCAAGAATGTCTTTCCTCAAATTTGGAGACCAAAACTGCACACAATACTCCAGCTATGGGGAGGATTGGCTGATCGCGCTGGCATGTGAAGTCTTTCCTCAATGCCTTTGCCGCAACGCTTCCATCCTCGCCCCTCGGTCACTTAGCCAAGTGTCTGCATG
Organism: Amblyraja radiata; assembly: GCF_010909765.2. Taxonomy (NCBI): domain Eukaryota; kingdom Metazoa; phylum Chordata; class Chondrichthyes; order Rajiformes; family Rajidae; genus Amblyraja; species Amblyraja radiata. The sequence continues at coordinate 32,809,759 of NC_045956.1, read as the reverse complement.
GACAGTGAGTAGAGGCAGGCACGGGTGGTCTAGGTATCAGTACCAAGTCCAATGTCCTGCACAACACTCATCGCCAAACAACCCTACGCCAGACAAAGCGGGAGACCTCATCGAAACTTACCAAATAGTGAAAGGCCTGGATAGAATGGATGTGGAGAGGATGTTTCCACTAGTGGGAGAGTCTCAGACCTAAAAAGGAGATGAGGAGGAATTTCTTCAGTAGAGGGTGGTGAATCTGTGGAATTCATTGCCACAGACGGCTGTGGAGGCCACGTCAAAGGGTGTTTTTAAAGCAGATATTGACAGGTTGTTGATTAGTATGGGTGTCAGGTTATGCGGAGAAGTAAGGAGAATGGGGTTGTGAGTAAAGGACAGATCAGCCATGATTGAATGGCAGAGTAGACTCGATGGGCTGAATGGCTTAATTCTGCTCCTATGACTTATGGACCTATGAAGTGGGAGCTTGGTTCTCATTCAGGGCTGTGGAAACTGAGACTATTGTTGCTACGTCACGGCAACCCCGGCCGAGATTCCCCCCCATCTGTAGAGGTCTGGTGTACAACGTGGAGCTTTACTGCTCCGCACTCTTCAGCTTCGGTTAGGTGGCCTCGAGAGCCACGTTTGAGGTCCTTTTGGGAAGAATGAGCCTTCAGCGGCCAACACTGACAGTGACGGTGTGTGTGGGCATTCCTGCCTCAATCCGTATCCCCCACACACTCCGTGCTCTGGTGAATGGAGCAGAGTTCCAGCAGGTACCAATCGCCGGATGCTGGAGTAACTCAGCGGGTCAGGCAGCATCTCTGGAAAACATGGACACAGAGTGCTGGAGTAACTCAGCGGGTCAGGCAGCATCTCTGGAAAACATGGACACAGAGTGCTGGAGTAACTCAGCGAGTCAGGCAGCATCTCTGGATAACATGGACACAGAGTGCTGGAGTAACTCAGCGGGTCAGGCAGCATCTCTGGAGAACATGGACACAGAGTGCTGGAGTAACTCAGCGGGTCAGGCAGCATCTCTGGAAAACATGGACACAGAGTGCTGGAGTAACTCAGCGGGTCAATAGACAATAGGTGCAGGAGTAGACCATTCGGCCCTTCGAGCCAGGACCGCCATTCAATGTGATCATCCCCAATCAGTGCCCCGTTCCTGCCTTCTCCCCATATCCCCTGACTCCACTATTTTTAAGAGCCCTATCTAGCTCTCTCTTGAAAGTATCCAGAGAACCGGCCTCCACCGCCCTCTGAGGCAGAGAATTCCACAGACTCACAACTCTCTGTGTGAAAAAATGTTTCCTCATCTCCGTTCTAAATGGCTTACCCCTTATTCTTCAACTGTGGCCCCTGGTTCAGGACTCCCCCAACATCGGGAACGTGTTTCCTGCCTCTAGCGTGTCCAAATCCTTATAAATCTTATATGATTCAATAAGATCCCCTCTCATCCTTCTAAACTCCAGAGTGTACAAGCCCAGCCGCTCCATTCTCTCAACATATGACAGTCCCGCCATCCCGGGAATTAACCTTGTGAACCTACGCTGCACTCCCTCAGTAGCAAGAATGTCCTTCCTCAAATTAGGGGACCAAAACTGCACACAATACTCCAGGTGTGGTCTTACTAGGGCTCTGTACAACTGCAGAAGGACCTCTTTGCTCCTATACTCGACTCCTCTTGTTATAAAGGCCAACATGCCATTTGCTTTCTTCACTGCCTGCTATACCTGCATGCTTACTTTCATAGACTGATGAACAAGGACCCCCCCAGATCCCGTTGTACTTCCCCTTTTCCCAACTTGACGCCATTTAGATAGTAATCTGCCTTCCTGTTTGTGATACCAAAGTGGATAACCTCACCTTTACCCACATTAAACTTCACCTGCCATGCATCTGCCCACTCACCCAACCTGTCCATGTCAGGCAGCATCTCTGGAGAATATGGACACAGAGTGCTGGAGTAACTCAGCGGGTCAGGCAGCATCTCTGGAGAACATGGACACAGAGTGCTGGAGTAACTCAGCGGGTCAGGCAGCATCTCTGGAGAACATGGATCGGTGACATTTCGGATCAGACCCTTCTTCAGACTGTTTCAGACTCTAGCCTTAAGAAGTGTCCCAAACCAAAACATTACCTATCCATGTTCTCCGGAGATGCTGCCTGATCCGCTGAGTTACTCCAGCACTCTGTTTTTTTTGTTGTAAACCTGCATCTGCAGTTCCTTGTTTCTACAGTAAACAGCAGATTGTGCAGCATCGATCCCTGTGTTAATAATTGTAAAACTGCTTCCCCCTCCTATTGCACAAACAGTATTGATTTGTCTGCAGGACAAGAATGGAACAATGGTAATGCAAGCGATGGAATGTAATGAAATCTCGCACTATGACCGAGAAAGAGATCTTTAATTTTGCAATCTAGTTTGCCCTTTCCACTCTGAGGATATTGAAAGAGAGCAGTTATCTCGGAGCAGTGTGTGTGTGTGTGTGCCGGGTGCACGAGATGTCTTCACCATCTGACGTTTGCATGGAGGCTTCTCCTCAACTCCTCGTTGCTGGAACTGGAAATCTGTTGGAGTGATGCCACGCACAACTTAACTCTGAATATTGTGTGTGTATGTGGGCGCGAGTGTCTGTGTGTGTTTGTGTACCAGTGCGGGTGTGTGTGTGTGTGCATGCCAGTGTGTTTGTGCACACCAGGCATGTATATGTGTGTGTGTGCGTATGTTAGTGTGTGTGTGTGTGCGTGCGTGACTTTGTGTGTGTGTGATTGTGTGAGTATGCGTGTGTGTGTGCGCGCTCTGCGTGCGTGCGTGTGCCAGCATGTATGTGAGTGCGTTTGAATGTGTGTACGTGCGCGTGCGCGCTCTGCGTGCGTGAGTGCGAGTGTATGCCAGCACGCATGTGATTGTAATTGTGTGCGCGCGTGTAAGTGCGTACACGCAAGTGAGTGCGTGTACCTGTGTATGCGCGCGTGTGTGTGCGCGTGCATGCATGTGAGTGCATTTGAGTGTGTGTGCGAGTGTGATTGTGTGTCTGAGAGTGTGTGCCAGAACGCCTGTGTGTGCATATGAGTGTGTGCACGCATGTGAGTGCGTCTGAGTGTATGTGCGCAAGTACATATGCGCGTGTGAGTGCATGCGCACACGTGAGTGCGTGTGTATGTGTGAGTGTGCGTGCACGCATGTGAGTGCGTTTGAGTGGGTGTGTGTGTGTGTCAGTGAACCCGATGAAGGAATCAGACACTAACCTGCTCTTGTTTTGCCAGTTGCCTCTGCAGCTGCCCGTAAAGAGGTGATCAGGAACAAGATTCGAGCGATTGGCAAGATGGCCAAGATGTTTTCTGTCCTCCGGTAAGTGTCCATGGTGCTTGGGCTGTCAGTGGCACAGGGTGGGAGGGAGAGTGTTTCTCTCAGTGTTTCTCCCCTTGACCTGTACAACACTCCCCTGGGCTAGACCCGATGGAGTGCCATCCCCAGCACCCTGGAGAAAGTACAGCGATTTGCTGCAACAGTTAGAATGGAAATTGTTCATGAGTTTTCACATTTGGAACAGCGTGGCAACAGGTCATTCAGCCCATCGAGTCCATGCCGACCAGCAATCACCCCGTACACTAGCACTATCCTCCATACTAGGGACAATTTACAATTTACAGAAGCCAATTAACCTACAAACCTGTAAGTCTTTGGGAACCCGGAGCACCCGGAAAAACCCACGCGGTCACAGGGATAAGGTACAAACACCGTACAGACAGCACCCATAGTCAGGATGGAACCCGGGTCTCTGGTGCAGTGAGGCAGCAACTCTACCGCTGCGCCACCGTGCACCCAAACTGCAGGCACTCAGTCACAATTTTTACCTCAATATTGCCCGGTGAGGCATCTAGATTAAAAGTACATAAAATTGTATCTTATGAATACAACAAATGTTATTTTGCTGCTCCAGTCCTAACTACGTGTGCTGTTCAATGTGCAAAGGCAGCAAGTTTTAAAGTCTAGGAAGCTACCACTAACATCCAGTAATGCATAACAAGAATGGAGTATGTAAATCAACAAACTGCTCCTTGAGTAAAACACAGTGTTGGAGAAACTCAGCAGATCAGGCTGCATCTCAGAACTTCATAAGTCATAGGTGCAGAATTAGGCCATTCAGCCCATCGAGCCTACTCCATGGCTGGTCTATCTTGCCCTCGCAACCCCATTCTCCTGCCTTCTCCCCATAACCCCTGACACCCGCGCTAATCAAGAACCTGTCAATCTCCGCTTTATAATGATCCATAGACTTGGCCTCCACAGCCGCCTGTGACAATGAATTCCACAGATTCCAAAGATTGGCCATTTTGTAGATCAGTGATACAGCACGGAAACAGACCCTTCGGCCCACCGAGTCCGCACTGACCAGCGATCACCCCGTACACTAGCACTATCCTACACACACTAGGGATAATTTACAGAAGCCAATTAACCTCCAAACCCATAGAGGAGGAAGCCCACGCGGTCACAGGGAGAACGTACAAACTCCGTACAGACAGCACCCGGGGTCTCTGACGCTGTGAGGCAGCAACTCCACTGCTGCACCCTATGTTCTGGTGAAGTTATCCCTCGTCCCCAAGCGAACTGCGGTACGCGGTCATTACGGCGCCGCTGAGTGTGGGAGCGTGCTGCGCTTGGACTGACGTCGGGTTTGGGGGTAACATGCTTGGGATGATCCGCTGGCCCCCTTCTCTGCTGTGTTTCTGCCTGCCTGTACTCTGTGGGTGGAGTGTGGGTAACGATGGGGTTGGTGTTATTTTACAGAGAGGAGAGTGAGAGCGTGCTGACGCTGAAGGGGCTGACCCCGACAGGCATGCTGCCCAGCGGAGTGCTCGCTGGAGGCAAACAAACCCTTCAAAGTGGTAAGAGCCAGATTCCTTCCGCCCCTCTCCTGTTGCTGATGGGCTGCACACAGCTGCACCACTCTCACCAGTCTGTTTGCTGCCAGTGTTTTCACACTGCACACCCTGTTCCAATTCTGATAATGACCAGTACAAGAACAGAGTCAATTCGTGGCTTCTCCCAACGGTTAACAATCTAACGTCCTAGGAGCAGAATTAGGCCATTCGGCCCATCAAGTCTACTCTGCCATTCAATCATGGCTGATCCTTCGCAATTTCCCTCTCAACCCCATTCTCCTGCCTTCCCCCCATAACCCCTGACACCCACACTAATCAAGAACCTGTCAATCTCCACTTTAAATATACCCACTGACTTGGCCTCCACAGCCGTCTGTGGCAATGAATTCCATAGATTCACCACCGTCTGACAAAATAAATTCCTCCTCATCTCCTTTCTGAAGGTGCATCCTTTGATTCTGAGGCTATGTCCTCTGGTCCTAGACTCTCCCACTAGTGGAAACATCATCTCCACATCCACTCCATCCATTATTTGTAACAGCAGTTACTCGAGAACGGAGATGCCTTCATAACCAAAACACAAAGTGCTGGAGTAACTCAGTGGGTCAGGCAGCATCTGTGGAGAACATGGACACAGAGTGCTGGAGTAACTCAGCGGGTCAGGCAGCATCTCTGGAGAACATGGGCACAGAGTGCTGGAGTAACTCAGCAGGTCAGGCAGCATCTCTGGAGAACATGGACACAGAGTGCTGGAGTAACTCAGCGGCTCAGGCAGCATCTCTGGAGAACATGGGCACAGAGTGCTGGAGTAACTCAGCGGGTCAGGCAGCATCTCTGGAGAACATGGGCACAGAGTGCTGGAGTAACTCAGCAGGTCAGGCAGCATCTCTGGAGAACATGGACACAGAGTGCTGGAGTAACTCAGCAGGTCAGGCAGCATCTCTGGAGAACATGGACACAGAGTGCTGGAGTAACTCAGCAGGTCAGGCAGCATCTCTGGAGAAAAAGGATGGGTGATGTTTCAGGCCAGGACACTTCAGACCATTCCCTCCACATGTTAACCACCTGTTTTCACTTTATCTCCAGACAGCATGTTAACATTTGGCCACATTCAGGGTGTTAGAACTCACTGCGATATCCAGCCCAGGGAACTGCATGCTGCAATAACGTCACCACTGTTCCCCGGGGACCCGGCTTTGATCCTGATCTCTAGTTAGCCGCGTGCTGCAGTAACCGTTGTTTGTAGCGTGTGGTGGTCGTGTGTTACTGTCAGTGACTTACTGCGGGACGCAGCTAACTCTACATGACCACGAGGGGCGTTCCCCTGCTCCTGAATCTTCCCGCTACACAGTTCCGTGGGAGCCCATTGAAGGGTAGATTCCCAGGGCATGGGCTGTACTGGCACCGTACCCCTCAGTATCACTGGAGTACTGATGAAGCTGACTCTGAACCCCCTGTTCAACCCACCCCCACCCCCACTGGCCATTACCAGAAGGAACTGTTTTGAATAATCTATTAAAATTTATTTCAAACAATTTTTAAACTAAAGTTCCTCAGCACGTTGGTTAGAGTGGCGGTGTGTGCATTCTTGTTCATTTGTTGATCTCTAGGGCTGCTAATTATTACTTGATGTAAGAAATATTTAAAGGGAACAGCTTGGTTATAGTACAAATGGGACTAAATTATTCCCGTTGTAAACTTTGCTTCATAATCTGGCATTTTCAATTGCATTGAAATTCCTTAGTATTAGCAGCCCTATAGTTAAATTCCTTAGTATTAGCAGCCCTATAGTTAAATTCTCGGACTTACATGTTTTGATAATTACGGATGTAAAGGGTACCGTCCAAATGGGAAGAACCGATTCATGAACACTTGGTGTTATCGTTATTCTCCCAGTGTCCAAGCCTTAGCCAAAGAGGTTCATGGAAAAGATGTATATCCCAGAACTGCCTTTTCATTCTGAAACACAAGTCTGTTTGTCCTGTCATTTCCAGTTACAAAATAATAAAACCTTCAACAGATCACCAAGACCCAAACTTAAACAAAAGGTACAACTTCATTTTCTGCTCCCCAATGGAGGAAACACTTGTGGCCTTCACCTGATTAATTTTGCCATAATTTTGACATTTGGTTAAAGAATATTTGTGAAGGAATATTCCCTGCACCCAGCCCCAGCTCTATAATAATAATAATAATAAATTTTATATTTAATGGGCGCCTTTCATACAAAATCTCAAGGACACCTTACATAGTAAAACATATAATCAGAATAAAATAAGTAATAAAGACATCACAGAGACACAAATTAAAAACAGAATTCATTCCAAAAACAGAAAATCAAAAACACAGTGTGAAGAGAGAGCAGCGGCAACCAATTCGTGCCAGCTCTGCACCCGTGCAGTAATTCAGAGAGCTCGCCCAATTGATACCAGCTTGTAATCAGCTCAAAGAGAGACACAAAGTGCTGGATTAACTCAGCAGGTCAGGCAGCATCTCTGGAGAAAAAGAACGGGGGATGCGTTGGGTCGGGACTCTTGTTCGGAATGAAAGTAAGGGGTGGGGAGGTGAAGAGCTGGAGGCGAGAAAAGACCAGGATCAATCTGGGCTGGCAACAGATGAACTCAGGCAGGGATGGGGCCCTGGTAGGCCCATTGCTGGTTTGGGAAGGTGTGATCTCAAGATGGATACAATGTGGAGTACTGTAGAACTGGTTAAACAAATAGGATGGAGGAAGGGGGCGAAAGGGGTGTGTGTAGAAGCTATTTAAAATTCGAGAATTCAACGCTCATACCACTGGGTTGTAAACAACCCGAGCGGAATATGAGGTGCTGTTCCTCCAATCTGCATGTGGTCTCACTCTGGCAATGGAGGAGGCCCGGGACAGAAAGGTCAGGTGGGGAAGGTGAAAGGAAATTAAAATGGTTGGTGACCGGGAGATCCAGTCGACCTTGGCGGACCGAGCACAAGTGTTCAGCGAAACGGCCGCTGAATGGCGAAGTGAAGAAAGCAAATGGCATACTGGCCTTTATAACAAGAGGAGTTGAGTATAAGAGCAAAGAGGTCCTTCTGCAGTTGTACAGGGCCCTAGTGAGACCACACCTGGAGTATTGTTTGCAGTTTTGGTCACCAAATTTGAGGAAGGACATTCTTGCTATTGAGGGAGTGCAGCGTAGGTTCACGAGGTTAATTCCCGGGATGGCGGGACTGTCATATGTTGATAGAATGGAGCGGCTTGGCTTGTATACTCTGGAATTTAGAAGGATGAGAGGGGATCTTATTGAAACATATAAGATTATTACGGGATTGGACACACTAGAGGCAGTCAACATGTTCCCGATGTTGGGGGAGTCCAGAACCAGGGGCCACAGTTTAAGAATAAGGGGTAAGCCATTTAGAATGGAGATGAGGAAACACTTTTTCACCCAGAGAGTTGTGAATCTGTGGAATTCTCTGCCTCAGAGAGCGGTGGAGGCCGGTTCTCTGGATACTTTCAAGAGATAGCTAGATGGGGCTCTTAAAGATAGCGGAGTCAGGGGATATGGGGAGAGGCAGGATTGATTATGGATGATCAGCCATGATCACATTGAATGGCGGTGCTGGCTCGAAGGGCCGAATGGCCTACTCCTGCACCTATTGTCTATTGAGTCTACACTTGGTCTCACCGATGTACAGATGGCCACATCGGGAACAATAGATGCAGTGGATATTTTGCTTCTCCGGTAAATTTAAATGAGGAAAGATAAGAGTTAGAGTTTGGGAATTGAACTTTAGAGGGTGACAGAGTTTCCATTAGCGTTTGTCTCAGATGTTCAAAGTTTAAGTTGTTTGTTTTAACTCTGCATTGGTTGCAACATATAAAGAGAGGCTGGCAACTCAAGTAAAATATTTATACAGTTCTGTGAGGATAATACCTGCCCTTAACCTGGCTGAGAGGTTATCGTCTTGGTGTCTTCCCATTTATGTCCCATATATTAATTAATCTTCATCTTAAAACAGTTTAGTTTAGAGATACACCGCGGAAACAGGCCCTTCGGCCCACTGTGTCCGCACCGACCAGCGATCCCCGCACATTAACATTATCCTACACGCACTAGGGACAATTTACATTTATGCCAAGCCGATTAACCTACAATCCTGCACGTCTTTGGAATGTGGGAGGAAACCGAAGATCTCGGAGAAAACCCGCGCAGGTCACGGGGAGAACGTACAAACTCCATACAGACAGCGCCCATAGTCGGGATCGATCCCAATAGTCGGTCTCCGGCGCTGCTGCGCCACCGTGCCGCCATAAGTATTGCTAAGTATCATGGCTCCGATCCATGCGGTAAATACTCTGGGATATCAGGAGTCCATGTTACACACTAAAGCAGTCATATCACCAATCTGCTGCTCACCACTCCCCTCTCCAATTTTTGCCGTAAAACGAGCATCGTAGAATAAAAACACTGAATCAATGAACTGTCATGGGGTAAGTCTTGGACATGGTGAGATGAGTGAATTAACTGTTGAACCTGCTCAATAACCACGTTTTTTATCCCTGAAATATTGACTTGTGTTGTGGCAGATAATATCAGAAGTAAGTTGTCTATTTTATGTCTCTATATGTGTGAACTGGGTATTGTGTGTGCAATGGGGCTGTCTGTTCAAAGCCCCCCCGTGAATTCCCTCCCTCTTCACTCTTTTCCAATGTTCTACTTGCTCTCTGATATACTCTTTCTCTCTTCCTCCTGTTCAGACGAATCAGGTACCCACTTCCTTCACTTCACCCTGTGCCTCTGTGTGTCAGTGTTCTGTGTGTTAGTGCTAACCCCACTTGCCGGTAACATCCTCGCGCGCCCACCCACACATCCCAATGGCGAGCCGCACGCTCTCTCCGTGGAGCCCACAGGGGGAATCACCCCCCACTCTTTACCAGCACACATCCCGCCAGACCACTTCTGACGTGTCACATAATCAATTCCTTCATCATCCATGTTTAAGTAAAACACCACAGGAGAGAAACAGAAGCGATCAACAACAAAAGCATACTCAGGTCATGCTTGTGGTTCAAGGGGAAAATCTAAATGGTGTACATTAAAGGGCCTGTCCCACTTGGCCGTCATTTACGCAACATCAACAGCATGGTGCGCGATGACATAGGCAGTGATGTGCGGCCGTGCGGGGCGTAACAGAGTTTTGTGTTGTACAAAATCTTTGCTCGCCATCTGCGTGACGCGCAAATGACGGCCAAATGGGACAGGCCCTTAAAGATCAAGAATAATCAGTTAACTATCCACAAACTGGCCACCTGAATCTCCGTGGTATTTGATGGAATATAATACTGTACACACGTGTGTGTGCTGTGTGTGTTTACACACAGATATGCACACATGTGCACAAATATTTAACACAGGCATTACAGGCGTGCATGTGTAACGTGCGTCTCCCCATGTTATGTTTCCCCCACACTGTGGGCCAAACTTTACTTTAGCCTTTAGAGAAACGGGCCCTTCCGCCCACCTGCCGGGTCCGTGCCGCCCAGCGATCACCCCGTACACTAGTTCTATCCCTCACACGAGGGACAATTTGCAATTACAAACCCGCACGTCTTTGGAGTGTGGGAGGAAAGCGGCTCACCCGGACCTAACCCACGCAGGTCACGGGGGAGAACGTACAAACTCCGTACAGACAGCACCCGTGGTCAGAATCGAACCCGGGTCCCTGGCGATGTGAGACAGCAACTCTACCGCTGCGCCAGCGTGCGGCCCCCTCAGGCATCATCGTGGAAGGAAGTCATGGCTGGAGAGTAGATGGGAGGACTTGGAATGACCGAGTGGTATCGGCTGGCTCCCAGTGTGGGGTATTGTGCGAGAAATGACGCTGGGATCCCTGCTCCAGCTCTACCAGTGGCTCAGTGCTCAGGATCCCCGGCTAAAGTCGACTCCTCGATTCCTCCTCACACCAGACTCATGGAGCCATGACCATCACCTGCAGCAGCCGGGTTCCCACATCCGGTGTGGATGGGAAAACCCAGGGCTCGGCAGATGACAATGCTCCGGCCTCCCCCCCTCTGCAGGGTCTCAGAGACGGACTGGGGCTGATGGCCAGGTTTCACTGACCTCGTGGGGGTGTTTTGGTCTTGTCCTCCACGGTCTCCATCTCCATCCCACTCTGGCCACGCCTGCTTTTAGACTTTACTTTAGACTTTAGAGATACAGCGTGAAAACAGGCCCTTCGGTCCACCGGGTCCATGTTGACTCAGTAGACTGGCACTATCCTACACACTGGGGGACAATTTATTGAAGCCAATTAACCTACAACCCTGCCAGTCTTTGGAGTGTGGGAGGAAACCAGAGCACCCAGAGCAAACCCACGTGGTCACGGGGAGAACGTGCAAACTCGGTACACACAGCGCCTGTAGTCAGGATGGAACCCGGGTCTCGGGTGCTGCGTCACTGTGCCCCCTAAAGCAAAAAGCAGAAGGTGGTCTTGAACTATCGACCGCTGGGTTGTTGGCCCACCACTCTCCTGCCGTAAGCCCACCACACTCCTGCTGGTGGGTTAACCGTCATCCCTGCTTCATTCATTGTATGGTTCAGCAGGGAAATCAGGCCCTTGGACCCGATCCATCCATGCCTTCCAAGACACCTCTCCACACTGCCCGCGTTCGGCCCATCTCCCTCTGCTCCTTTCTGCTCCCTATACCTGCTGAAACGCTGCCTCCAGCAGCGCAGTCCATGTACCTGCCTCCTTCTGTGTGAGAAAGCTGCCCCCCAGATCGACACTGAGCCAAGGCCCCTCGAATCCCCCTTCCGTCACTTCCCCCAGCTCCATCACACTGCACTGCCCTCC